>NW_024104921.1:114765-123766 GCF_003945595.2 Pipra filicauda
AATCTCCCCACCCTGAGGGAGGTGCTGGGCATTCCTGCCTGAACTGGAGGAGAGATAATCTTGGGGTCTTGGGACTTTTTTAACCACTCCTGGGATCCAGAGACTGTGACCACCACTCTCAACCATACTGTGACCACCACTCTTGCCCAGACTGCAACCATCACTCTCACCAACAGGTTTTTCCCCTCTCCTTTTCCTTTGGACTCAGGGGGCCCAACAAACACCACCCTGTTCATGCCCCAGGGTGCTGGGTTATACATTTGGGTTTTGGGGGTTAAAACCAACTGTTTGTCTGTATAATCGTATTTATTGTGTTATTTTATTAAATTGTTATTCTGATTTATAATATCTCCTTTGAGTTGAGTTCATTTCCCCTGCTGGTTTACCTTTAAACCAGCACAAACAGAAACCTGCCCCTTCATTCCAGGGTGCTCCCAAATTCCCACAGGAGCTGCCCAGAGTTCTTTGTTTCTCTCCCCATTTGGATTCTCAGCTCCCAAGGTGTTTGTGAGAGCCCAGCTCCAAACGAGTTGGCTGCTCACCCCCCGTGAAATGATTTTTTTTAAACTCATCTCCATTTTCTGAGGCGGGAGAGGCTCCTCTCCCCTTGTTTGCTGTGCCAGCCAAAGGGATTCCAGGAACAGGGAGATGACTGGGAATGATTGGAGCTCGTTCCACTCTCTCTGCTGGGCTGGGTTTGCAGCATCGATGCAGCTCCTTCGGAATGTTTGTTGGCTTCATCTCCTCCCAGCTAATTACTTGGATATCTTGGTCCTGCCTGAAGCATCAGATAAAAGGGTATAGAATTTGTTAACGACTGGAATTCAATTTGGTTCTGATTCCTCAGCAGGAAAAGTGGAGATGCTGCAGGAAACCAACCCGTGGGTTTTTTCCGTGCTTTCCGAATTTCACATCAATGTTTTCTGGGACAGCAGGAGATGCAACTCCCCCAGTCCCACCCAAACTGAAGACACACCTGGGAGATGTTTTACCAAGGTTATCCCAGAATGGATGAGGTTGGAAGGACCACCTGGAGCTCACCCAGTCCCACCCAGGTCCCCCAGAGCACATCACCCAGGGTTGTGTCACCCCCTGGGTCTCAGGGCCTGGGTGGTGGTGCCATCCTGGCCGTGTTCTCCCAGGATAAAAGAAGTATGAACTGACTTCCAAGGAAAGTTTTTCTGTGTTCCTGAAAAATGTAATGATATTCTCCTCCATTTCATTGCTGCCCAGATGAACTTCTGGTTTCTTTTTTAGTACTGATGGTTGCACCTGAATATTGTCCTCCCTTGGTGTGTGTATGGAGCTTTCTCTTGAGGTTAAAGCACATCAGTGAGGCAACTCTAACTAATTTTATTTTAGTGGTTATTTTCAGTTTTAAGTGTAAAACCCCCTCTTCTTTTATTGGTAATTTACTTAATGGCAAGCTATAGGCAAACTCATTCATATCTAATGTAAATTAAGAGTTTGGTTTAATTTACTGGGAAAGATTGATCTAAACATGGTCTTTTAATCTCATTTAAAAGTATGGGTGTCTTGATCCTGCAGTGGAATCCCCTCACAGACCTGACAACAATAAATCCATCAGTATTGCTTTGTTATGGATTAGGAAACTCTGCACAGTGCCAGGTGTTTGTGGAGCTGCAGGAATCAGAAGGGATTGTCAGCCACTGATAACAGAAATCATGGAATACTTTGGGTTGGAAGGGACCTTAAAGATCATCTCATTCCACCCCTGCCACGGGCAGGGACACCTTCCACCAGCCCAGGTTGTTCCAACCTGGCCTTGGACACTTCCAGGGATCCAGGGGCAGCCACAGCTTCTCTGGGCAACCTGTGCCAGGCTGTGCCACTGGAAGGCTGAGCTGTGGAACCTTCTGAAGCTGGAGAGACTTGTGTCCCAGCACAAACCTGCAGCAAAGCAGGAGGGAAATTTAACTTTGCCCCCAGAGCCACATGTTAATTCCCACCCCATGTTGTTCCTCGGGATCCTCTGGAGCCCTTTGGGACCTCCCAGCTCTCCTGGTTGTATGAGGAGATGCTGAAGCCCAGATGGAGCTGCTCAATTCCCTTGCTGCTGCTCCCAGTGAGACCCAACCACGCTCGTCTCTTGTTTCCAGGAGCTCTCCCAAGGGCTGCTGTGGGACCAGGAGATGCTTCCGACCCCGGAGTCAGGCACGGAATGACCACGGCTCTCCTGGGGGTTGATCAGCTCTGAACATCTGGCTGGGCTGGATCAGTGGGACCTCAGAGGGTTGGAGTGCCACAGACCAGCAGGGTCACGAGCTGGAGACACCAAACTATTCATAGAATCATGGAATCATAGAATCATAGAACCATGGAATCACAGAATCAGCTGGGTTGGAAGAGACCTCTGAGTTCATCCAGTCCAACCCTTGATCCAACCCCGCCGTGGTTCCCAGCCCATGGCACTGATGCCACATCCAGTCTCTGCTTAAAAACCTCCAGGGATGGAGAATCCCCCCCTTCCCTGGGCAGCCCATTCCAATGGCTGAGCACCCTCTCTGCAAAGAAATCCTTCCTAATCTCCAACCTAACCCTCCCCTGGCACAGCTGCAGACCCAGCCCTCTTGTCTTGCTGATGGTTGCCTGGGAAAAGAGACCACCCCCCCCCGGCTCCCCCCTCCTGTCAGGGAGTTGCAGAGAGTGAGGAGGTCTCCCCTGAGCCTCCTCTTCTCCAGGCTGAGCCCCCCCAGCTCCCTCAGCCTCTCCTCACAGCACTTGTGCTCCAGTCCCTTCCCCAGCCTTGTTGCCCTTCTCTGGCCCTGCTCCAGCCCCTCCACATCCTTCCCAAACTGAGGGGTGTCCTCTGAGCCTTCCCAGCACAAACCCTGTCACCCCCCAAGGAAAACCAGCAGAGAGGTTTCCTTTGGAGGCCTCTGCTGTCACTGGAGTGGGACACAGATGGGCCACGCTGTGTCCAGGTTAATTGTCCCTCACTGCAGTGTTTGCTGTTCTCTCAGATTTGAAGAAGCTGCCTTTTGCTGCTGGATATTCCCCCCCTCTGAAGGTCTCCCCACCTCCTTTGGCAGCTCTCACAGGGGTTTTATGGTCCCACAAGCACGAAGGGCTGAAAGGAGCAGGGTTTGCAGTGCCTGGGGGCACCTGGCAGAGGTGAAGCCCCTCATCCTGCACACAGCCAGCCAGTCTGGAAGGACAGAGGCCAACAGAGATTCCCAATATCCCATTCTTTGAGGGGCATCTGTCTCTGCTCTCGATATTTTAGCAATATGTGGGAAGCACTCCTTGCTCTGGTGATGCTGAAATCAAAAATAGACAAGGAGAACAGAGACCTTAATGTAGAAATTCCCATTATCTTTATTGTGTTATTATATTATTATAATTATAGTCTATTACTCCAATCCCAGATTGTTTGCAGTGGTAGGATCTTCACCCTCTCTTTTCTATACTTTATTAATAATGTTTCGATGTTTTGTTTGCAAATGTGGCAAAAACATTGATTTAACCCCCTTAACCACTTCTCTCTGTATTTCTCTACAGCTCTCTAAGAACAAGCAATTAAACCCTTCCATCCCTCCCAGGGCACAATGTTTCTCCCTTTCTACAAATTATTTGGCAAGTCTAAATGTAAACAGATGAAGATGCTTTAATTATCTTCTCCGAGGCTTCCTACAGCTTGTCCCATTCCAGAGAGATGCAGGAAGCCCATTTTGAGAACAGTAACAGAACCAATTAATTTGTGGTTTATTCCTGTTGATTTTTGGGAGCTGCTGGGTCTGGAAAACGCACTGTCACACCCAGAAAACTGGCAGGGAAGTTTTTCTTGTTATTTAGAAGAAATTGTCGGCTAGATGAATATGAAGGCTTGAAAAAAAAAATCCATTAGAGGATTAAAAATTAGTTGGTTATCTCAGTTCTACCTCTGCACTTTGACAGCATTTAAGAGCTGTGGCTTAAATGGAGGAAGACTGAACTTGAAAATGAAATTGTTTATCTACAGACTGAAATTAGAAAATGTTGAGGAATCATTCTAGTTGGAAAGGAAAAAAAATGGAGGCAATTCCCTGCAAAAAAATTCCAATTTTAGAGGCAACAAGGGAGAGCTGGCAGGAACCTCTTCCAACAGCATTTGAGGAGTTGTGTGTTTATGGCAAAGTGGTTTCAAGGCATCACAAAAGATAATCCCAGGGGTTATTTTAGCCTCTAAATGTTTCCAAATCTACATCCCAGCACAAGCCATTGATGGATCTGAGTTGTAAACTGTGCTCCAATCCCTCTCCCTGCATTTCTCTCAATTCCTGAGCAGAGGAGCTGGGAATGGAGGAGATCCAGAGCTGGGAATGGAGGAGATCCAGAGCTGGGAATGGAGGAGATCCAGAGCTGGGAATGGAGGAGATCCAGAGCTGCTGTTGGGGTGGGAGGACATGAAAGGCTGGAGCAGCCCTGCCCCTGAGGGAGCAGAAGAAGGAGCCATTGAGGAGGGATTTATGGTGCACCCACGTCCTTTCAGCAGGAAGAGGTTCCAGTGAACATAAACGCCCTTTATGGTTCTTTAGTGCTTCCAGTCCCTCTTCATCAGGCAGTGTCCTGAAGGGTTGTCCCAGAAAGCTGTGTGGAGAGACTGGGAATCACAGAATCATGGAATCACAGAATCATGGAATCATAGAATCACAGAATCCCAGAATCAGCTGGGTTGGGAGGGACCTCCCAGATCATCCAGTCCAACCCTTGATCCAACCCCGCCGTGGTTCCCAGCCCATGGCACTGATGCCACATCCAGTCTCTGCTTAAAAACCTCCAGGGATGGAGAATCCCCCCCTTCCCTGGGCAGCCCATTCCAATGGCTGAGCACCCTCTCTGCAAAGAAATTCTTCCTAATCTCCAACCTACCCCTCCCCTGGCACAGCTGCAGACCCAGCCCTCTTGTCTTGCTGATGGTTGCCTGGGAAAAGAGACCAACCCCCCCGGCTCCCCCCTCCTGTCAGGGAGTTGCAGAGAGTGAGGAGGTCTCCCCTGAGCCTCCTCTTCTCCAGGCTGAGCCCCCCCAGCTCCCTCAGCCTCTCCTCACAGCACTTGTGCTCCAGTCCCTTCCCCAGCCTTGTTGCCCTTCTCTGGACCTGCTCCAGCCCCTCCAGCCCCCAACATCCTTCCTGAAGGTTTGAGCAGACAGAAAAAGAAGGCAATTGTTTTTTTCCCTTCTCCACCAAACAAGGGTCACTCCCCCATTCTTTTCTATTTTCACATTTTGCCCTCAGACTGCAGTGAGTTCCTTCCCTGGCCACCTCCAGCCCCTTTCTAGGGAGGCCTAATTTGCTTTTTTTGGGTCTGACCTGAAACATTCCAAACTCGAAGAACTTTCCCCTCTGGTTTCAGCCTCTGCCACATGAGGTGCTTCCAACCCGGTTCTGCTGGAGCTGCTCTGGTGGCAATTCAGTGGCTGCAGGGCAGTTTGGATAATTTTGCTGCTGGAGAACAAGAATTAAATTGAGGCATCGGCGATGAAACAAGAAAAATAAACTCTGGTGTCAGAGTCCACCCCGGCCGGGGGGTTTTGCAAACATTCTCACGGAAAGCAAAGCAGAAAGGGAACAAGGAAAACAAACCATCCAGCAGTTGTCCCAGCAGTTTCAGGCCCTGGTTCCTGTGATTCCATGAATGACAGAGAACCAAAAATATTATCTGATGTCTTTTTGAAGTCTGTAATCACATTCAGCTGTGCTCCTCCCAGAGAACACTCTGCCATGTCATTTCTCATGTGGAGGAAATCTCCTCTTTCTGTCACCAGCAGGTATTTTATTTGACTTCCCTGAACTCCGTGTCAGCAGCAGGGAGGCATTTTGTGATCCACAGAAATTCCCAGGAGGAGCTGGTGGCACAGCCAGCGGGAGTTTGGGCAGCAGCAGGAGCAGGGGGGCAACGTGCCCTTCCCATGTCCTGCTGGGGCTTCTGATGACAAGTCCTTGGCATCGTGGGCCACTCCCTGGAGCCAAGAGACCACGGGCAAACTCCACTGCTTCTATTTCTGTGTTTGGAGGGTTGGGATTTTTTTTTTATTATTATTTTTTAAACAATTTCATGCTCTTTTTTCTGATAAAACAAAGCTGCCTTTGTGCCTTTGTAGTCAGGCCTTGCCTTGTTGGCTTTCTAGAATTTTCTCAGCCAGACCTCAGTGCTCACAAGGACATGAGCTACTTTATTTGTCATGAAACAAGAGGAAAAGCACATTTAAAACCCCCTTCCCGTGGCTGTTTTGGAATCAAGGGAACTGTAGGTTAATTCTGAGTCCTGCTGACTGTGTGACAGTAAAATCCTCAAGAATTAACTTCTTTAATAAATTACTGAAATGTGAAAATGATTTGCTGCCATCTCAGAATACCTTGGCATTGCCATATAAAATTTAATAGTAATTCCTTGCACTTTCTGTTCTCTGGATCAGAGGTGCTTTATAAATACAAAAGGACATTTATTTCTGAAGAGCTCAACTTGATGGGTGCAAAGCACCTCGAAGGCTGTAGGACCCTGGGTGCACATTTCTTTTCTATTTGTGGTAGATATTTTCAGGTTCCCTCGTTCCTGGTTTCCCAGTTATTGCCATTTCCACAACATTCCTTCAGTTGTGTGGATCCACCTGATTGTGTGGCCGGGATTTAATTGTGATTTTGTGAACTGGTCTGGTTTTAATAATCAGATCTACTTCGAAGGAGGCTGTGGGCAAGGGCATGGGGTGATGGGACAAGGGGGAATGGCTTTAATAGGAATTCCTTGCACTTTGGGATAGGAATTCCTTGCCAGAGGGCAGGGTTAGGTGGGATATTGGGAAGGAATTCTTGGCTGGGAGGGTGGGGAGGGGCTGGGATGGAATTCCCAAAGAAGCTGTGGCTGCTCCATCCCTGGAAGTGCCCAAGGCCAGGCTGGAGCAACCTGGGCCAGTGGAAGGTGTCCCTGCCCATGGCACTGGATGATCCTTAAAATCCCTTCCAACCCAAACCATTGTGGGATTTTATGGTGCAGACACCAGGAGCTGAAGGGGAGGGGGGTGACAGGAGGAGACAGAGTGGAGATGAGACCCCCCACCCCAAAGAGGAGCAAAAACAGCCAAGGGGAGCAAACAGGTGCCTCAAATCTATTTAATGTTTAGCCACTTCAGTGGCAAGAGAGGTGGAGGCTGTAAAAGATCCAGCTCAGCATCCCAGGGAGCCTGAAGAGCACCTTGGAATACAAGGTGCCAAATTCCTGTTCTTCCCAAGCCATCAAACACCTCTGATGACTCCTCTCTTTTACAGGTACACACCCCCAACTTCCAAATATGTCCCCTCCTCTATTTACCTGATTAGTTTTAGGGATTTTTTTTCCCTGCATGTGCCCACCACCTCTGCCTCCAACTTGCTTTTGGGAGGGTTGTGGGGATTTTAAGGATCCTGTGTGCAGCAGGAATGCTGAGGAAAATGAATACACCAGCAACAGGCAGCAGAGAAAAATGCCAGGGTGCTGGATGGCACTGGGAGCAGCTTTCATCTGCTTTCCAAACTGCTTTGCACTGAAGTGTTTTGCCAAGAAAGACAGTAAAAGGGAAAAAGAGGGAATGTTAAATATAGAATGTATTTCTGCATTGTCCTCATCCTGAGGACCTGGCTCATCCAGGAGCAGGAAGAGCCCCTCTCAGAGCTGAAGCAGGAGCAGCAATGGCTCAGGAAATGGTTTGGGAAGAGCCTGTTGCCAGCCCTGACTTTATTCAAGGGCTGGATTTGAATACAGAATTTCAAAGCAGATGCATCCCTAAAAATCAGAGCCACTGGAGAAGAGCTGAGGGAGCTGTACAGCCCCACTTGTTCCCCACAGGCAGCTCCCCCAGCGCTCCAAGTGTGCAGCTAAAAAGCTGGAAAGAGGAAAAGCACGAGGAGTTAATGGTTTATCCCTGATGAGTGTGCAGAGCACCGAGAAAAGCACCAGGGCCAGGTTAAAGCAACATGTCCACCTACAAATGCTGTTTTTTTTTTTCCCTGTGATAGATTTCCCTGTTCAACCCCAGGTAATCTGAGCAATAAGCCACTTGAATCCCTTGGGAATTGTGGATACAAGGCACCTGAAAAACCCTTTATTTCCTCATGCTGGCAGAGCTCTGCTGTTCCCTTAGGACACGGACCAATTCCCACGGCTCCGTGCAGCAGGTTTGGGGTTTATTTTTTTGGAGCAGGGATTTAGCTTCGGATCTCTTAATGCAAAGAGCAAAGCTTTAAGTCTCCAGGAAAGACTGAGCTGTTGGTTTACAGCATCTCAGAGATCTCAATCACCAGAGGATCAGAGATCCATGTCAGGGAAGCACAGACCACCCGACAACTTGTGGTTCCCACTCTGCAGTGAAAAATTGTCACGTCCTTATATCAAAAAACCAATTTCAGTGCCAGTGATTGAGCCAATCTGGTCAGCCCTGACAGTGAGAAACCTCTCCTGTGCCTGCAGGGGCAATCTGGGTAATTGGACATGTGTCGATTAAACGAACAGATCAGTGTCAGTTCTATAAAATCCAACCCTATTTCTCCCATCACCACAAAGTATCTCTTTTGTATCGACAGCCTTGACATTTATTGATATCTTTTAGTCCTCAGATGTCCTGCTTTGGCCACAGAGGGTTAAAACCCTTGGTTTGGGAAGAAAAAACCCCCTGATTTTCCCTGCCAAGCTGTGAGAGCCACCCAGCTGCCCCTTCAGGCCAGAAACCAGCCCAGAAACACAAACCACAGTGTCCTCCCACATTTTCTAGTATCCTCTTAAAACTCTGTCCTAAACTGGGGGCTCAGGATAAATAAATCCACACTTTCCTCATCTATCTCTCTTTCTGTTTGTGCTGTCTGTGATGTGTGAAGAAGAGCTGCTGGCAGAGTTGGGAGGCTGCAAATGCTCTGCCTGCACACAGGGAACAGTGTGGGATTCACAAGTCTGAAATAAAACCCCTCAGTAGTGACACGGTGAGTATTTGAGTCAGGAATAGCTCAAAGGCCTCTCAGGAGCCAAACATTGG
>NW_024104922.1:0-110981 GCF_003945595.2 Pipra filicauda
ACAGAACCAAAAGAAACACACAAACAGTAACCAATACAAACCCAAAACTCCATGATTCAAACACAATAAAGGGTTTAAGAATGCATGTGTTAGGAGAGAATGAAACAGTGGCCATCGGAATGTGAATGAGAAAGTTGAGTGGAGATATGTATGTGTGTGTGAATGCAAATACACTTTACAGGAAGATATCTTAAACACTCATTCAACAACACTACCTCGAACAACACTACTTCAAACACAACATCTACAACCCAACACATTTCCCTTTCAAATAAAGATGATGCCTTTACCCAATCACACAAAATTACCCTCAGATAAAAGATTCTACACATCTACAAACCCTGGCTAATTCAAGGTTGCTTGAATATTGCACAAACCAATAAAGTTGTAAACAGCTCAATAAAGGCCTTGTGATGATAGGCCCTGGTTTTTATAAACAGATAAGATAAGATTGGTTATATTAAGGATGTTTAAAAAATGTATTGTTTTACAACTTGTTAATTATTTAGAGAAGGGGAGATGTGGCAAGGAATTATGGGAGTTGTAGTTTTCCACCTTCTCACGCATGCTCAATCAATACTTGATTGTCGTTTGGAAGATCATGTGACATGTTTAAGTGCTGTATTTAAACCAAATTGTTTTGTAATAAACCTTAATTCTGCCCTGGCACTTGATTGTGTCACCGGCAGCGTTTGTGCCTTATTCACCACCTTACTCACACTTCACCTCACTCACACTTTACCTGAGATCTTCCCTCAAGACATCCCCTGCATGTGCTTTCCAAGTTCCCTCAGCTTTACCTCTCTGAAACTCTCAGTCCCCTCTGTGGTACCTCACCAAGGGTGACGGACTTCAAGAAGCTTTTTCCTCAGTAACTCCACTGAAACACCCTGCTGCCCAACAACCCCTACCTTTGTAACAGCCCAAAATCTGCTCTAGGGCAACTCCACAACCTTTCATCGCCTTTCAACTGCTCCCGTCCCACAGACCGGGGGAGGAGCAGGACACCGGAGGCTGAGGGGAGGGCCGGAAAAGCGGCGCAGCAGCAGCGACCAACCCGCCCTTGCTTTGCCCCACCCCGTCTCGTCTCCCTCAGGGCACCCTCAGGGCCCCTCGGTGACCCTCCAGAGCACCCTTTTCGCCCTGTGTCCCTCACAGCCCCTAAAGGGACACAGGAGACACACGCGTAGCCCTCGGGGCACCCTCTTCCCCCTCAGAGATCCGCAGGGACGCATCGGGCACCTGCCTCCCCCCTCAGCAACATGCGGGAAACCTGCCTTCCCCTCAGGGACACAGAGAACACACACCTCTCCCTCAGTGACTCTCAAAGTTCCTCACCAACACTCGGGGCACCCAATTGCCTCTCAGTGACCCTCATCAACAAACAAGGCACCTGCTTTCCCCCCAGCCACCCTCACAGCCCCTCAGGGAACCCTCTTCACCCACAGTGACCCTCCCAGAACCCTCAGCAACACACGAGGCAACCACTTTCCCCTCAGTGATGTACCGGACACCCACCTCTTCCTCACTGACCCTCAAAGCCCCTCAGTGACACTTGGGGCACTTCATGACCCTCACAGACCCTCAGCGACACACAGGGCACCTGCCTCCCCCTCAGTGACACATAGCACATCCTCCTTCCCCTCAGTGATACAGGGGGCACCAGCCTCCGTCTCTTGGGACCCTCAAAACCCTCAGTGACGCTCAGGACACCACATATTTCAACAGGCAAAATATCCCCTTCTCAGCTTTTCCCTCCAAGATTTTCAGTCCGTTCCTCACACTTTACCTGACATCTTCCCTCAAAACATCCCCTGCATGTGCTTTCCAAGTTCCCTCAGCTTTACCTCTCTGAAACTCTTAGTCCCCTTTGTGTTACCTCACCAAGGGTGACGGACTTCAAGAAGCTTTTCCCTCAATAACTCTACTGAAACACCCTGCTGCCCAACACTCTGTATTACCTCTGTAACAGGTCAAAATCTGCCTTAGTGCAACTCCACAGCCGTTAATCCAGCTTCGCTAAAGCGCCTTTCACCTGCGCCCGCCTCACGGACCGGGGAGTGACGGGACACTGAGGGGGCTGAGGGGGCTGAGGGGAGGGCGGGAAAAGCAGCGCAGCATCGGCGACCAACCCGCCTCGTCTGGTCTCCCTCAGGGCACCCTCAGGGATCCTCGGTGACCCTTCAGAGCACCCTTTTTGCCCTGTGTCCCTCACAGCCCCTAAAGGGACACAGGAGACACTCACGTAGCCCTCGGGGCACCCTCTTCCCCCTCAGAGATCCGCAGGGACGCATCGGGCACCTGCCTCCCCCCTTCAGTAACATGCGGGAAACCTGCCTTCCCCTCAGTGACAAATAGCACATCCTCCTTCCCCTCAGTGATACCGGAGGCACCAGCCTCCTTCTCTTGTGACCCTTAAAACCCTCAGTGACACTCAGGACACCACATATTTTAACCCCCAAAATGTCCCCTACTCAGCTTTTCCCTCCAAGATTTTCAGTCTGTCCCTCACATTTTACCTGACATCTTCCCTCAAAACATCCCCTGCATGTGCTTTCCAAGTTCCCTCAGCTTTACCTCTCTGAAACTCTTAGTCCCCTTTGTCTTACCTCAGTAAGGGTGACGAAGTTCAAGACGCTTTTTCCTCAATAACTCCACTGAAAGACCGTGCTGCCCTTTTGACGCTGCTGCTCAGCACTCTGTATTACCTCTGTAATAGCCCAAAATCTTCTCTAGGACGACTCCACAACCTTTTACCGAATTTCTCCAAAGCAACTTTCACCTGCGCCCGCCTCACGGACCGGGGAGTGGCGGGACACTGCAGCTGAGGGAGCTGAGGGAGCTGAGGGGGCTGAGGGGAGGGCGGGAAAAGCAGCGCAGCCTCGGCGACCGACCCGCCCCGCCCCGTCTGGTCTCCCTCAGGGCACCCTCAGGGATCCTCGGTGACCCTTCGGAGCACCCTTTTTGCCCTGTGTCCCTCACAGCCCCTAAAGGGACACAGGAGACACTCACATAGCCGTCGGGGCACCCTCTTCCCTCTCAGAGACACAAAACACCCACCTCCCCCTCAGTGATACAGGGCATACTCAGGTCCCTCTCAGTGAGTCACACAGCCCCTCAGCGGTACACAAGGTACCCACCTCCCCCTCAGGGACACAGGTGGCACCCACTTTCCTAAAATAATTTTTTTTTTCAAATGATCAAGTTGGGATCATTCACACCTGAAAGTCCTTAAAAAAACCCCCACATTTGGCTGAGGCACTTCACACACACTAACCAGCTTTTGAGATTAATTTTGGAATGCTCAGAAAATTACAGAAGCATGAAACCAGTGAATAATTTAGGAATATTTTTGAAGGACTTGTAGTTAAAGGGCCTGTTAACTTGATATGATCCAGGCGAAATAGAGGAAAAAGGCAAACAATTTCAGTGATAAAGAATTAAATTAATACAATTAATTTATAGAAAATAGGCCTAATTTAACTCTTTGAGAGATTACAGATATAATCCTACTGTGGAGATATCATATGCTTTAACTGTTAGCTTGTTAATCCAGCAAGCTCAAAATGCTACTGCTCATTTGAAATAGCTGGCACTGTAGCACAAAGTCTGGAACTGATGGGTTAGAAAAATAATGCCAGTGAGAAATAATCATCAACAGTGAGGCTGTTTAAAATTGTGTCTTCCAAAGGAAGACACAATAAGAAAAGTGATGCCAGTTGTATGCATTCCCTTTAAATATTTTAATATTTAAATATAAAATCACCATAGACAAAATATGCAGATGACACAGAAATTTGACAGCACGACAGATAATGATGCTGAAGTCACACAGAGTAACATGGATAGTTTGGTAAAGAGAATAAACTCGTGCAGTTAGCTGCTGTTTTAATATATTCACATGAAGAGCTGTATGTCTAAAAAATAAAAATTTTAAGTATGGAGGGGAGGACAGTATGCTTGAAAACAGCAACTTTGAAAAGTGCTTATAAATCATGTTGAACAACTGAGTCAACACACTGTTGTGTCTGTTGTGTGTGTGAGGTAAACAGGATTAAGAAGACTTTTAAAATCTATCCAGGAAGGCAGTGTGTAGGAATAGGAAGGCAATTTTTTTGATGAAGCCAGTACTAGAATATTGCTTACAAGTCAGGTGTCAAGTGTTTCTAACAGTGGAAGAAATGAAGGCGGTGTAAGAAGAAAGCCACAAAGATTATCTGAATGCTTGAAAAAAAAAGCCCTACTGTGAAGGACAGAATGAATGCAATTCGCTAAGCTTACCAAAAAAGAGTTTGAAAGGTAACTTGATTGTAGCAGAGAAGTACTAACACACAGAGAACATACTATGTATTAAAAGGCTTTTTAACCTCAGGGAAAAGATTCCTGTATCCTAAACCATTCAACAGCCAAACAGGCTGCCGCCCTGCTTACAGGGGGCTCCAGCGCGGGCACACGCCCAGACCCTGGCTACAGACGGGTCGCGGTGCCTGTTATTTACATTTGAGTAAGCAAGACTACGTGTTATAAATAAATCCCCGGATAAAAGTTTTGCTGCCCTTTCTGCAAATAGTGTTATTATCCATAAATGGAAGAGAAAATTGGAGAATGCATGTGCGAAATACTTTGTGGTTATTCAGTTTTAGTACCATGTATGCATGTCTATCCTCAATCTTTGTTATGATAATTGCAAGGAGTTACTCTGAATGGGTCATCAATTATTATGTATGACTGGATGTGACCAGGGTGGGGAGCGATGCTAAATATCGATCATTTGTGTGTCAGGTGTTGGATGGCAGTGTAAAACCATGACAAGAAAAAAGTGTGTGGTATTTTTTCCTTTAAACAAGATGCAGAGATAGTTGATACAAGGGTACAGTATTAATTACTCAAGTGCCATGGTTCCTCTGTAAGTTCCCATTTAAAGAACTCTTCCTTTCACTTGTATGATACATAGCTGGCAGTTGTTAATGAACTCTTGCAGATAAGAAGTTATTTTGTGCTTTTCAATTTTTTTTCTTTTTTCAGGAAAAGGTATAACCACATACCTCTGTGAAGTTTTATTATGCTGTGCTGATGGCTCATACAATGCTGCAAATTGTTCTATTTACTAAAGCATTTCTGGCCTAAGCATCTGTGGGCTGCTGCCACTGACTGGATGCATGAAATATACTGTGTGATAACATCAGACTTTCCTTTATTGTTTCTAATTTGGCTCATGTCTACTTAAAAATGTCCTGTGACATTTATACCTACTCACAAATGTAAAAGTTGTTTCCAGCTGTATCAGAAAAGCTGGTTTAAGTAGGACTGGCATAAAGCCTTCTGGATACAGTCTTTTGAATCTACTTCCAAGGTGTTTTCTGTAACAAAGAACAGAGCAAACAACTTCCAAGTACTCTAAATGTAGCAAGACCATCTGTTGACCTCAGAAATGAGCTTAGTAATGGCGATGTCTTTTCTGTTATATGTCCTGGAACCAGAAAATGCTTAAATTGCCTTTTTTTTGTTTGGTTTTTTTTTTTTTTTTTCCAAGTGAATTTTAATACCTGTGGTTTGGATTTGAACACATGTCAAGGGACACTTCTAATGGTCGTTTTAGCTGTGTCTAGAAAAGAATATAGAGATTGGAAAAGGGGGTGATAGGTATAGGGAGGGAACGAGCAAGATTACAGTGTCACTATTCCAGTCTGTAAGAATCTCCAGTCGCTGACTATTGTGTCTCTCTCTCTCCTGGTAAATGTCACTATGCAGACACTGATCAGACAGTAGAATGCTTAGGAATTTATTTTGAGTTAATGGGTTGGTGGAAGTCCAAACTCTGCAACATGATAAAGAAAACTATTTTTCTATGCAGAAGCATCAATTATTCACAACATAGCCACACCTTAGGAAAAGAGGGGGAGAAATGGACTCTATGGGAAGCTCCTATACACAGTTGCCAAGAGCAAGAAGGGAGAGGAAAACAAGTACGTCTTGTTTGCGAAAGTGTGTTTTGATGTACCTTCTGTATCACAATGACTGTAGCTGTGTGCAGAATTGACTTACACTATGTATTTGAAAAGAAAACTCTAGAGACATTTTGGACAAATGTCCCAAAATACTGTTGATAAGAGACTTGGAAAAAAATCCTATAGACATCCCATCATCCTGAGGGCAATGAAATGTCAATGAGGATAAGTGCAGTAGAAACTGTGGCTTGAGAGGAGAAAAAATCTTTCATTCAAAGCCCATAAGATCACTTCACTATTAATATTCAGCATGCTTTCAGAAAACAGTCTGAGGGAGGAATCAAATAGAGTTTTATGACTTCATAACTTTTACAAGTCTCTTTAAAGCACACCATTATTATTCACTCTTCAAAGACAGTCTATGGCAATACAGAATATCAAAGGAGCAGTCTGGAAAAAGCAAGTTTTGAGAACCAGTTACTAGAAAGAGATAGTAAAAAATGCATTTATTGTTTAGCTTATCAAGACTGTGATACAAGGATTGATTCAGAGGGGAGCAGCCTGCCTTCACAACATTCTCTGCTGATAAATCACCTGTCAGAAGTCCTAGGGGAACACACAGCAAACATTGGCATAAAATTAGTACACACATCTGTGTACAAACGACGTCTATGGCTGAATTTGGTGGAAAGCAGTGTACTTACATTGCTACGTCTTCACAATAAGTCAGGGTAAGTAGCATCTGGCTGTATACCCTGTAGTTCCAGGTTGCTCCTGAACACTGTAGTCTCTGAATAATATCTTGTAATTCACCCAGCACAAGAAGTCCCTAAGAGAAGTACATGATATCTTCCTATTTCTCCCCATTTCAGGGCCAACATTGTGCTTGACAAATTAATATCGGGTATGATTTTACTTTCAGGTTTTAATAATTTTTTTTTGTGTATGTGCTTTACTGCACAGTTCTAAGGTTTCCATTAAATATGTATTTATATTTCCCTCCCCCACAACTCTTTTATTGTCCCTTGTTTTAGAACTGTTTTTGTCTGGGAAGCAGGGATTGGTCAGTATCGTGGGAGTTGTTCTTGTCATGAGCGGACTTATTTAAAGGAAAACTTGTCTTGCTATCTTCTCTAAAGATGCCTGGACTCTGGAATCATCTAATCTCCTCTGCAATATTCATAGTTTGATCCTTCTGACTAACCATGGTCTATCCTTAGCTCTCATGTATTTCACCCTGACCTCTGAAATCTCTAAGTCAGCCAAGTGCCATACCTTTAAAGGAAAGTTTTTAATAGTAAGAGAAACAAGGTAAGAGTATGTATGCACGTGCATGTATGTGCTGTGGGAGACAAGGATCAGAGGAATTTAGTGATATCCAGGTTCCATCATGAAAAACAAGCCTTGCATGACTCAGGAGTTACCTTCCAATCCTTCCCATATTCCTAGTTTAAATGGAAGCTTCGTATTGTAGTTCTTTTATAGAAACAAAAACTAACTTAAAATTATGTATTTTTTAGGACTAACACATTAATAAGTCATAGTAACAGCTTTGTCAGGGGTATGCAGAAACGTTTGCTGCAGGAAGAGTTGGTATATGCAATTTGCTGTAGTGACTGACAAATGGATTGACTGAAGCAAGAAAAAACATGTTGGGAAGAAAGAATATGTGACTTAGACTTTTGTATCTACAAGCTGTTAACATCCTGTGGTGTGTGCCAGTGGGACAGTGAAGGAAGGAACAAGGTGAGGTTGGCCCCAATGTGTACTGGTAGCAAAGCCAGCTGCTGGGCTGTGGGATATAAGCTCCCTGAGAAGTTTTGCCCCAGGATCACTGCTAAGGCCCCTGGAATGCTTCTAGGTGACCGTGACTCAGCTTGTGACCTGTGCAGTGCTTTCATCTGGCTCACCACTACTTCCCAGGAGGAGACAGGGAGCAGCTGTTGATGGGATGGAGGTAGCCCACAGGGCTGGATCAGTCCTCCAGTGCCTGCAGCAGCAAGACAGACAGTGGCATCTGCTGTTGTTGCTAAAGGTGGGAGGCTGCCAAGTTTAACCTTGAGTCTCTGGGTGAGGCTGTGGCAGGAACAGGACAGTGCATCTGGTGATCACTGCTAGGAGGGCTGGGGAAGGAGTGGGCTGGGATGGGAATGGGTTTGGTGGAGCTCAGAGACATGTCTGAAGATAGTTAAGTGGGAAGAAGAGACTCTTCATTCCAAGAGCCTTAACCTGGCCACAGAAGAGCTGAAGGCTGGAATGCTCTTTGCAGTCTCCTGCCAAATGTGCCTGAGGAGACAGTGTCATTCTTTTATCACATGGGCCTGCCAGACCAACAACCCTCTCAAGTAAAAAGAAGCTCCAAGAGGTAAGTCTTGAATGAACTTCAACTTCATAGGACCACTGGTTAGGTAAAGGTGATGGATGCTGCCCCTCTGTGCACAACTTGTAGGAATACAGTGGGAATCAAGGATTTGGCTCTGCATGATTGATTTTCCATGCCTTCTACTTTACTATAATGTGGCCAGGCTACGAGATTCAGCTACCAGAATAGTTTCTGGAAGGAAGAATCCACATTACTTAGAGATGATTCTTCTGGTTTCCAAGAGTATTTTTTATTCTGCTTTGCTCTGCTTGTACTTGTTAAATGCTGGACTGTAATTGTAATGGGAGGCTGTCACACTGGGATAGGAATTGGAGTGATTCACTGTGGAAGATCTTGTGGAAGCTGTGCACATCCTGAAGCTATAGATGGAGGGAGATAATAACAGTTGTTTTTCATTAAAATTATGAATCTAATACACAAACGAAAACTTCTCCTCTTCCATTTGCAGGCTTGATTGGGAAACTAAAAAAGCTGAAGAAAAAGTGATACTGTTTTCTACTTAAAACCAGGACTTTTTCTGTTGTTGTTGTTTGCAAGACTCCTGGCTATTTGACAAAATTATTCTGATTTTTTTTCCTTAATATTCCCCAAATATTTCTAAACCTTTAAACAAAGGGTCTGGTTGTGGGTAAGTTTCAATAATAGCTTGTACATTATGAACAACAATATAAGGCATTAGTCACATGAACAATACAAAGCTCTCCATCTATTTTAGACTTCACAGGCTTATTTACATGGTCAGTCCTAATCCTTCTTTGTGTGTGCACAGAGACACAATAAGTGTACACGGATTGTATGATGTTGTATCTATCACCAGGAACCAGAGCAGGGCTGACCCACAGACACTCAGCTACTTGTAGCAACTTCAATCTTTTTTATAGTGTATTATAAAGGATTTAAAAGGCTTGATTTTTAGAATGAGAAAGGAAGGAATTAAAATTATCTTTTGTTTCTCCCAGTTTTTTTTCTCTCTCCTGCTTGCCTCTTTCCAAGGATTTAAATTCAGAGTGGAGCCATAAGTGGTTTCATTCTGCCCTCAGATTTCCCTGCCCTAGAAATACTGTGGCAAGTCACAAAAGCCCAAAATAAAGTCCACAGCACTTTAATAGTGCTATGAATTAGTGATACATGATGATGATAAAGAATAAGGGATGTAAAAATGCATATGTAAAATAGTAAAAAGCAGTAAAAAATTCTTGGATCTAATAAAAAGCATTGCCCTAGCACAAAAACCACTTCTTTATTTAAAAACAGTAAAGTTAAGCCCTTTTACTTTATAACTATTTTTTTTATTTAAAATTAAATTTTTATAGTTGTTTATTTCATGACCAGAATGTTTTAATCTGGTGTATGATTCATACTGCTAAGACCAAAGAACTATGAACTTTGTGATTATTCCCTACCTTATTAAATAATTTAGAAATCACTTTATTAACTTTGTAAATTAAACAGTAACAGTGCCTTTTGCAAATAGCAAAATCTCTTTAAATTGCCTTTGGGAATATATCCTAAAAGTTTATCTGTGCCAGTCGTTCCATAATAAAAAATGGTCTTTTACTTGTGACCAGCTGCCACATAGAGGAATACTGAAAGCTTCTTCTAACTTTTCTCAAGATTGTTTATATACTGATGACTGAAATAAAATCAGCCCTTTTGTTTCTATGTCAAAAACGTATTTTAGATCATGTATGCTATATTTATCTATTTTACATAACAAAGATACATGTGACCTTGTCATAGTGTTCTGGGATTCAAAGACAGTTATCTCTCTCTCATATTTCCGAAGGGGAAGTTTTATATGATGATTTAAATAGGAGAAATGTGCCTTCTTTTAAGTTCATGTTCACCAAGGCATTAAGAGTAAGCATTTGAACAGTACCTCTAACTTTTATATGCACATCACTCTTAATTGTTTTACAGAGTAATTTCACAGTATTCATTTTCCTATGCATTCCCTGTGCATGTAACGCATATTTAAGGATTGGTGTTTGTCTCTTCTGCTGCTGAGGCAATATATGGTAAGATTTGTCATTCCACCAAATCAAAACAGTCTACTGGGATATTGGCAGTGAAACCAAAATTTTTCAAGATCAGTAGCTCTAAGGCAGCCCTTAGCAGCTAAGCTGCTTCAGGCTTGGCAACGCTAAGAATCCAAGCAGGCAGTTTTTCCAGAGATCTTTGGGTTTGCATTGGGAAGTTTAAGAGCCCAGTTCTAAGTATCCAAAAATATAATGCTATTGGGGTAAAATAGCTTATTTCATACCTCAAAGTTGTTTTGTGTTATTTCCTGTCACTGGATCAGTTGCATCATCCAAGCTAGACAAACATGTCTTTCTTTGGAGTGTTCATTAAATGCTCAGAGATTTTTTTCCCCAGTATCTTAAGCTTGGAATGCTTACATTTAAGCAATCTCTTTCATTTAGTACTAGAGGGCTAAATGCTGATCAGTGACCTCATGAAAGTGGTCACTTTATGATCCCTCTCTTTCAAAATCTGTAGCTTTCTCTGTGGACAATTATGTTTTTCTTTTCTACCCTCCTGCATGACCATATGCATTGCACAAACATCCTGGGGTCCAAAACTATCAGCCTGTTTTTTTTCCCCTAACTCAGCATCATCAGTGATTCTACTGAAATATGTATCCTAAAACTGAGAGCAGGTTGATGCACTAGCCCTGAAAGTCTAACACAGGTTGCTGATAACAAGTCGGGGACTTTGTCTTAAAGCTGACTGTTCCCAAGCTTCTGTGGAGGTACAATGCTGAAGAATGAAATTCTGTCTGCTTAATACATTGTGTGTTATGATATTTAGTTTAAAAGAGCAACAAGTGATTTAGTCTGCCAGTTTTCCTCAGTTGTCAAGTCAGACTTCCTATACAATCTGTGGCGAGAAATAGTCCTGACACCAAAACAAAGCCAGCCTGCCGTGCTGCTTAAATTAGGCACTGCAGCAATCCTGTATCTCAGCTCCCTAGTTATGGAGACAAATATACTTCCTGCAGATTTTTGTTTTGGAGACTATATCCCTCAATGCATAAGAATTGCAAAGGCACTATCTGCTGAACTCAGTAGAAAGGTCTGCAATTTAGAGCATTTGTGAAAGTCTTCTAAAATCCAGTTTTAAAACATTTTTTTTGCATATATAATACAGAGATAAGAACTAAGAAGTACTCTATGAGTTGTTATTTATTGTTTCATGTTCTGGGATCAGTTCTGAAGCCCTCATGCAGGCAGACTTCTGGGGTTTTTTGTTCATAGGTGGGAATTCAAGTTCACTAAAGGTAAAATGGTTCTACAATATATACTTGATTCAGTTTTTGAGGGAAATAATGCCACCTTTCACACTGTTCTACTTGGTACAGCTGCTGCAAATGACTTCTAGAGGTATTTGGAAGTGACTTAGGAAAAATCAAGGAAAAAGAAAAAGAAAATGTACATTAAAATTTAAAATAATATGAAAGTACTTAAAGTGCAAATCACTGAAAGCTATATTCAAGTTTATCTAGTGAATTATGCTCTCTAATCATGGAAACAAATAAACAGTGTGGGATTTGGAACATTATGAGACCTGTCAAAAATACAGCCAATGAGCAGGAATCACAAAATCATTCATTCATCAAATCCACTATGAACGAGCTGCTAATCACAACTAAACCAAAATTATTGCAGATTATTTTGTTCAATAATTTAGACAGATGAATCCAGAAATGGAAGCCCTACTTCCTTTCTTCTCTAGTAATTTACGTCTGTTAAAAATCCTAATCTTGAAACCAGTGGGGATTTTGCTGTTGATTGCAGCAAGTTTACAGATTTACCCGAGATTCTCGCTGCTGTGAAAGGAATATCAGTACTAGTGAGTCCAGATGCTACAATTGCTCTGGCAGCAATGGGAGAATATTACTGGAAACTGAGTAGTTTCATAAGCATTCAACAAGGAAGAAAGAGAGGTATAGAAACCAGCAGCTGCCACAATGAGTTGATAAGCTATCTGAGATGGGATGGAGAAACAAATGCATTTTCATAAGAACCGAGCCTCTTCCACTGTAGGTGGGAAAATAGGGAGAAAAGGTGTGGAGGAGCAAGGATCAGAATGGGAACGGGTTCAGGAGTGGAAAAGGATATACAGCAATTGAAAAGACTTTATTATATAGACTTTACAGTTCTTATGTGTTTACAAATATATACATTGCATGATTCCCCCTACAGTTGTAATTCCCGGGCTGGCCCAGGCACGCCTGACTCCTGCTTCCCTGCTTCCCCCTCTGATTGGCTGAGAAGGCTGCAGAGAGGAGAGAGCTACCATTCGCCCTTTCCTTTCCCGGTTCCTCCCCAGTTCCTCCCTCTTCGCCTGAGTCCCTATCCCTATTCGTTTCCCTGGTTGTCTGTCTCATGCTCCACCCCATTTTCTGGTGCATTCCACGCCAGAGCTGATAAAACCCTTGTGCACTCTCATTAAAGCAGCGTTGCAATGTCAGACCTCGTTGGTCGTCTTCGTGCAGTGCCGTGGAAAGTTTGTGAGAAAAAGAATAAACAGCCTCTACAAAGAGGGGAGTGAAAAGTGTGGAGAGAGAAGTAGAGGAAGGCACAGGATATTATAAATTCATTAGAAGTAAAAAAAAAAAAGAGGGACAGAAAAGCAGCTCCAGTGTTACACAGAGAGTGGTTAAACATTCTGCAGGGAACAGAGATACAGAAGGCCAAATTTCTGTCTGTTATGTGTTTATATCAGCAAACCATCAAAGACTGTTTTATATAACATGAAGAACTGAGATTTGATCTTCTTTTTGTTAAGGGAAAAAAAAAAAAGTGAAGATAAAACCACAAGAAACTTCCTGTTTGATTTATTGAAGTATAAAACCCCCAAATTACTACTTACTCCAGCTGGAATAGGCCCACAAGAAATTTGTTTCTAGAATGGGAGTACCATGGGAATCATTCATAATAAGAAACCATGGGAATCATTCATAATCAAGAAACTAAATTTTCCAGCTCGTAATGCAGAGTAAAAAGCAGTAACAAGAACTGTGAACATGATGGTATTAAAAATTCACTTTTGCAAGAGGGTTGTCCAGAATGCTCTCTCAGAGAGGAAAGAAATTTAATTGTCATAACTTCCTATGAAGTGCATATGGCCCAAATGACTTTGTTGTAGCTGCTAGTAAGCATTTCTGTCTGGGTACAATTTAATTTACATTTGTAAAGATCCCCTTTCAATAGAGGCTTTTATGGTGCTTAGAATGGTATAACCTTGGTTAAAGGTCCAAGTTTTATAGGTGTAGAGCGAAGCTCAAACATTTAGTAAGGTGTGTATAAGCCACCCTCTACCAGCCATTAATGCTTTGCATAGAGAAAGGGTAAATTCCAGCTAGTCTGAGATCCACGTTCAACGCCGGGGCAGTCAATGTCCAAACTCTTTAACGGATATCTAATTCTGCAAGTTTTTTACCGTTTCAAGTCAGACTTTGAGGTTTCCTGGTTCTCTGTGGAGGACGCAGTCGCAGCTGGGGGGTGCTGAGCGGGGCTTACCGCTGTTACTGACAGGGATAGTTCCTACTCTGCTGTGTTCGGTGCATTTGACAGTGACATCTGGTGACCAGATTAGTTAAATGCAGGTTCGTACTTCAGGGATCGTTTCTGTCAGCTCTTCTTTACCTTCAGTGTGGTAAAAAGTCCATAATCTGAAAGCAAGGACTTGGCAAAGGCACTGTAATTTCTCCATTTATGGACTTCTGGTGCCTCCTTCCTCCTCTCACTGTTCCAAGCTGGATGCTTTCCAGAATGGATGTAGCCAATTGGACTAGAGCAGCTTAAGGTTTTCATAGTCTTTCCTGAAGCCTCTGCATTCTGCTTTTATCCCCTGTCTGGGAGCAGAGGAAAATCCCCAAACATTTGTAATAACCTTCCTGCTTACTTTTTGTTTATATTGAGATGCTTGGAAGTAGGAATCTTTTGTTCTGGTGAGCATGACAGAGAAGGCTATTTCTAATTTCCAAACTAGAAAACAAATCTCATGAAAAGGATGAAAAAATAAGAATAAGTAAACTGGGAGAATGGTGTACCAACATTGCTATCTGATATACAGGTGTTTGTTCCAGAAAGAGTTTTCACTGTATAGGGAGAATATGGATAAAGACACACCTAGGTTATAAGCGACCTTCTCATTCAAAAGGGAGTGGACATCCCTTTCCAGGCTGTTCAGAGCCTGCATGCAGTAGCTGCATAGACCCCTCTCCTACTCACTGACTCATCTTGCCTGTTCCTCAGGTAAAGCTGGGACAGGAATCTTGCCTTTCTCCGTGTCTAATCAATAAAGTAAACTTAAACTGTTCGTGTGCTGTAGGAATGGAGCAGCTTGTCCTTCAAGGCCTGTTTTGTGTTGCTTCTCATTTTATGAGGTGAAACAGTGTCAGATGTACAAGCCTTGAGTCCAGCATCAGATCTGAATGTGCCTGGGCTTAAACCGAGGCGTTCCTAAAGTTCAGGTTCGTCCAACGAACATGAGTTTATTCTTCAAATCAAGATTTTAGTCCGTGCCTGTCCGTGTCACTGGTATTTGAGCTTGCAAACTTCTGATTTGATATTGTTTATCCCTTTCCCCCTTTAAAAGGGGTAGGGCTAGGGGTGTAAACCCAACAACTGTCCATACATTTTGATTCTTTTCTAGAAGTAAAGAGCAGAGCATTTACCTGTGAGCAGCCCAGGTGGTCCCTAGTGGTGCCTGCTTTGGCACAATATTGTTGTCTTACCATTCACCATACAGCTTTTGCCTTTTTCTTTACTGTCAACTTCATATAATAAGGCCTCGACTCCAGCAACAAAATGCTTGTTTAAAACTGCAGGCCTTTGCATTGTTGAATTTCCTTCCATCTCTGTGACTGCACCACGGGGCTGTGCAGTTCTTTTTGCATGAAAATTTGTTCACCATAATTGGCATTACCTTTCTATTCTGTGTTACCTGAGACTTTAGTACGATGCACCTTCTTGGACCATCCTCTCCTTGGACCAATATTTTTATTAAAATACTGAGCAAAACTGAGACAGATATAGACTTCAGAAAGAAAACTCCTTTTCTTCCCAATAATACAAACAGTTGTAATCTCTTCTTACCTACCTAATAGTTGTTCTTTTAATCTCAGTTTTTTCCGCTTTAATAATTAATCTCCCTTGAGGCAGTGAAAGCAATTCTTTATTTAAGTCTATTGAGATTAGTTCCAATACACTGAGCATGTCTAAAAAAACAGTTATCTTATTGAAGACACTATAGATTACCACAATCTAGTGTGATAAAACCATGTGGCATTTTATCACAGTTTTCATTTATCTCTCTGTCCTAAATTTACTCATTCTATAGTAATGGTACTAAAGTCTTGTAAAATGTCAGTTTTATCCTCTCACTTACTCCTTTTAAAAATGCACATAGCATGTTTTTTTGCTGTGGGTCATAGGGTATTGCTGTCAAATTATAGGAACAAATATCCTATCTGTTATACCAGTGATTTTTTTACACCTTTGGATAATCTACCCCTTAATTTCAGTTTTGTTGTTATTTTCCAAATTTTGGTAATACATAAGATGTGGTAAATGCTTCACTGCCATGAGATGCCCTACTCTTATTCTCATGAATGTAATAATCCCTTCTGTAAACAGAAGAAAAGTTGTACTTAATTTCTAGGTCAAACTAAATCGTCCTTTGCCTCCACTGCATCATGACTGGGTAGAGGCCTCGCTTCTTTGTACTTTAGCCTTTCTGTATTATGAAGTTAAGAACCTGGGTTCTCTTTTCTTTGTAGATCCATCTAAGCCCCTCTGGGTAATTTTCTGTACCTTTCACATCTGAAGAATGCTTTTTGCCAATTAATGCTCTTTTCATTCATGTATAAGCTCTCTACTTAGTCGTACATTACATTGAACTGTCTATTTTGACAAGTTTTCCTTTCATTTGAGATTGGAGTTCAGTTTTTTTCATTATTTACACACTTGAATTACTCTGGACAACCTTACCAACTAGTTTTCTCAGTTTCCCAAAGTTTGCATTTGAGAGACAAAAATATAATAATAGATCTAATTTTTGCTTATCTCAAACTTCTAAGATGAATTGAAGTAGTTCATTTTAAAGAAGTGTGGATGCACTTGAAAACAAAACCATTGTCCTGCACATGCATTTCAGTTATGTGTTGACAATCCATTCCTCATTAGAACTAGATTTTGCAGTTTGGATTTTAAGGTCTGGGGCAACATACAGATCCGCTCAGGCCTTTTCCCATTGGATTTCATGCTCTGTGGATAACACAGCTCACAAAAAGCTTACAAACTTCCGAGGCTATGGAAGCAGTGTAGTGAGCATGAGACATACTGCATGTTACAAAAGAAAAAGGGAGTTAAGAGACAATGGCCATACCAAAATAAAAATATAATTCAGTATGGTATCTGAGATATGTGCTGTATGCAGAGGCTTGAAGCAGGCCATAGGAAATGCTGAGTGCTGTCCGTCTTTCCCATTGTTTAGGGAGATTATGGCATCTGCTCTGAAGTTCCCAACCTGCTGCTAGTGATTTGAATGGCTGTAATTTCCCATTGCTTTTTCTCCAGCATCTCTCAGCATTAGGCTATAAGTGGAGGTAGAAATCTCATAGCCAGTCTGATTTTCCATGTTTAAAAAGTGAATTACTGTGCAGTATTTCTAGGACCAAGAGAAGATCAAACAGATGAAAATCATTATGCGCATCTAGTGTTAAAGGTGCTTGGCTGGAATGGGAAGCTCCTGTATCTGGACTCTGCTCTGAGGCTTATTTGTCTTTACCTAGTGATTATTTAATGTAAATTGTGTGTGCAATACTGAGAGATGAGATGAGAATCAAATAGAAGTTGTTTACTTCTGTCTTACTCTTTGCTCAGTACCTCAAGCTCAATGCTGAAATGTATAGGGCAGGTCAATCCTGAGCATTTGCCTCAGTACAGAACCCCAGACAGTCAACAAGTTATTGCTTGAAAAAAAGCATTTTGTTTTTCTGATTGTTGAGTAAGTCATTCTGTATTAGAGTTTTCCATTTGTGCAGGTAAAATCCCCCTTTTATAGACTAAAATCTCACCACTTGCTTATTTAATGTATATATAAGGTATATATAGATCCTAGTCAATGACATTTTTAAGCATCTAGGGTTGTCCACAGCAGTTCAATCCATAGGCATCATGCCAAAACCGTGTTTCTTTAAGAATTTGTTTGTGAAACACAAAAGCACCAAACAAACAGATGAGCAGAATGTATTCACAACTTCTCAGGCTCCATCAAAACTCCAGTACTTACTATGGACTGTCTCTGAAACTTTCAGGCATAAAACAAATTAAGATACTGTACTGTGGGTTTTGACAAATATAGAAATTTCAAAATAATTAAGAATGCAATTTACTGATTAAAAGTGTTTGAAATGCTGTATCAGTTTATGAATCATCTGCCCATTGGTCCTAATACATGGGCAAATTAAAAATTAGCTGAAGGATATTAATTAAAGAAGATTAAAAGAAAAATGTTACTTATCATGAAAGAGAATGGAATGTGCTCATTGTTGAAGTGAACTTCTAACTCTTTAATATGTATATAAGCTTATGATGTGTGTTTCACTCATAACTGCAGTATGTGGAATCTGAAACAAGCAGAATGTGCTCCAGAATTGGCAATTTCTTACAGGGTTGAGATTCTTCAGTCAGCCACTGCTTTTTGAATGGGCCAGTCAAATTCAGAGCCTAAATTCAAAATGGATTCTTTGGTTCAAGATTTTGAGAAACAGAACTTCTGTCTTTATTTTTGTCCTTTAGAGAGATGCGTCCACGATGGTAGGGATATTTTGTTTCTATATGAGCTGTTAAGTATTCCTGTATTTAGTAGCTTTATGTTTTATAATAGCAGAAAATAACTGTTGTTTAGTGTTCAGGACCAGAACATCCTAGACATTGTGCACAAGTGCCCCTTTAATTTTGAGAGGTCAAACAAACAAACATTTGATCTCTCTGTTTCTGTTCCAGTTTCTCAAGAATAATGGTAATATTTGGAGCATGTAGCAAACGTGTCCTAGGTGTAAAATCTCCCTGTAATGCATGAATGAAAGTGTTACCTTCTGCTAATGTAACTTTCAAAAGCTCCAGATAGTTTATGGGAAAGAAAATCTATTTTAGGAACCACTTGCAAGTGGGAGAGAAGAGGAAATGAAGTCTCTTGGGTATTCCTTCTTCTAGCAGTATTGATATAAACTTTTCTTTCTCAGGAGAGAAAGGTTCCCATTATTATTTTTTCATTCATATATGTTTAAATGATAGGAAGAGTAAATTACCCCTACTAACAAAATCTAATACCTCTTACACTTATATTTCATCTTACCAGAATCAAACTCAAATCTTGAGTGCATTAGATAAGAAAAGGAGAAGCTGCAAAATACTTTCAAAACTATTTTTCTACTCTGTTTGGCACTTTCGGACATGTTTTTCATCTAAAGTGTAGAAACCAGTACACACAGATAGGTGGTGGCCTGGTCAGATAAGTGGTGAGTTGCAGCAGTGCACAGAAGGATTTGCACTGAAGGAGCACTGCGTTCTGGACTGCAGCTCTTACCTGCAACAACGTATAGAGACAACAGAATGCCTGAAGTTTTTCCCATTCGTCTTTTTCTCTGATAATAAAGGGCTGAGAAGTGCTATGAATCAAAGGATTAGCTACAATCACACAGCTGTCACAGTGAACTATTCTGCATCCTGCTGTGCTGGCATTGCTTTGTGTTTAAAGAATGAGTTGTGTTGTGCAGGGACAGGTAAAGCTGTTGTTGCTTCACAGTAAACGAATGCTAGAAAGTGTCCATATGCATGATTTGGACATGTTTCCTGGATTGCCATGGAAGGCAATGAATGAGCAGTGAGGGAAATCTTTCATACATTATTTATGGTAGCTTTGAGATTTCCTCATCTGTAATGTTTTTATAATTGCTGGGACATATAACTGGTTGAACATTCACCCCACTGTAATGTTTTGACACTGAAAAATGTTGATTTCACTAGCCAAGGCATATCTCTGCTTGTCAACTTGTCTGTGAAATTCTTTTGAAGTTACTCATTTTAGTAAGATTGAAAACATGCAAAAATAAAGTTATTCAGCTATTTTAATACAGATACTGTCTATGGAATATTGGGAAAGACAAAAATATTTGTTTCAAAACAAAAATAAAACAGCAACAAAAATAAAACAGCATAGAATTCGGTAAGTTTTGCTTAACTTGTGTGCAACGAAATTATATCCTAAAGTGTCAGATTTTCTCCACAGATGGTAAGTTTTGCACTTAGAGCTTCCCTGTAACTCATGATAACATCACTCTGTCAACACCCTAATAAGAAAATGAGCATGAAGGATATCAGGCTTTTGCCACCCATGGGCAAGGTCTGCATGACCTCTGGGGGCCTTGGTTGTCTGTATTGCTGCTGTGTTGACACCTTTCTCAGAGCTTTGGGAAACACTCATTTGAAAGGTTTTGAACATCAAGTCTGTTTTGGGGCAAAGAAGCTCCATTTTACCTCCTCTCACTATAAGGACTCACTGCATATCTGGCTTCAGAGTAGGATGTACATAACTCGAAATTCTACACTGTTCAGGCTGTGCTGACATTTCCTCCCTCCAATCATGGAAAGCCTTCAGCTTTGACGTCCAGCTCTAATCTAGTTTCTCTTTCTGCCAAGTATATTTCAGTAGTCTGTGTTTCCTACATTTAAAATTTATCTGTGGAATATCACTAGAGTGTGCTGGCATGATTACACAAAAGACGTAGAGTAGTGTAGGGTAGTGGGAGCTCTGTCACATGTATTTATCAGCATATCTACGTGTTTGATGATAATGTGTGTTCCTCTGTATGCAATATTAGTCAGGAAGTGGTCTCATATCAGTCTGTAATTTCTTTAAAAACTTTGAATTTCTTTAATTTTCTTCTGCATCTATGAGCCCCTCTGTTCTCTTTTAGCTCAAAGACAAGGCAGTTGCCTTTAACCCTCTGTAGTTTTTACCAAAACAGAAGAGAATGCAACTAATGTGAGGTGACTATTGCTTGTCTATTAAAATGTACAGCTTTTGGGTGGAGGCAGGAGTTGTAGAGGCATCTCACCATTACAAGCAGCATTCTCATTCTACTGCTCAATATCTCTGTGCTTTCTAAAGAGTTTTTCACTATATTATCTGGAAAGCTGGAGCCCCTGTGAACACTGGAGCTGCTGTATGTGCTATCTGTTGCATTAGTCATGATCTTTGCAGTCACCTTGTGCTTCTCACCAACTGATTGTCTTTCTCTGTCTAGTTCAGCTCTGAGAGCAATCGACAGGCAGTTGTGGGTGCCTTTCCCAACAAGGTGTCAATCTAACTCCCCCGTGTCTCAGTCACAGTAATGATTCGATATAAATGTTATGAAGACACATGAATGTCTAAAGAGCTTTCTCTCCACAGAACGCTTTGATGGTTTTGAAATGTACTTCCTCACTCGCAGGAGACTTTATTCAAGGTTAAGAAGTTTTAGGAAAAGCTTGGAGCCATTTGCTGTCTAGCTTGAAAGAAGCTGTTCTGTCATGGACTGGGCTAGGCTTAATTAAAACTGCTTCTTAGATTTGAATGTTCAATTCTTAGCAGGATCAACCCCAGTAATTCATCATTAAAAATAATCTGACACACCATTTAGCCTCTGAATGATGATTTTAGAGTTTCTTCAGTTATTCTGAAACCCTTTCTCAACATATCTTGTTTTCTTCTAGCTAAATGAAGTGTAAGGAGTGCTGATATTCCAGAGAACAGTTAGCTGTCCTAGGTTTCTTACCTACTGAATAGGTTCTAAGACAGATCTCTACAACCACTCTGCAGGAAAAACCCCTTGCTAGATGACACCATGCAGGTGGTTTCTTTGCTTTAAAAAAAATATGCATTTGGTTCCAAATCAGGCTGAGGTTCCCTGCCTTAACTACAAACACTTTTATTACATGTATATACAAGGTTCCCTCCCTTCCTTAGGCCCACCAGGCTGTTCACTCACTAGTAAGCCTGTTGGCTCAGCAGAAGGGGCTAGTCCAGAACAGAAGAGTTGCAAAAAGGGAGAAATGTTTTTGCCAGCTGACATCCATTGCAAACTTGTAGATAACCTTAGCAGACTGTAACTTCCATCTAACATCTTTTCTACAAAGAAGCTGTAAAGTAAAAGTGAACTGTGGTCAGCCCCCAGGTACACATTATAGAGCCAGGTGCCTCTTTTTGCAAGACATAGCAAATAACTGTGGAGCTGTCCAAAGCCTGGGGCAAAGATTGTTTCTCTGTGCTCCTTTGAGAGGCTGTGCACCTCTTAAAGGCTGTAAGTGAGGTGCTGCACTATAGTGGATAGTTCAGTTTTGGAATTCCCTTTGTCCTGTGTCTACAAGAGTGTTCTGACTTCTGGAGAAGGGGGTGATGTGTGCTGTTCCTTACAGTGAATTACTGGGGTCCTCTGAGCCAGTAATCTGGCTTAGCACTAGTTATTCTTTCAGATAAGCTTTCAGAAATTATTTATTATTTAAAAAATCTGGTGTTTGAAATAATTGTACTCTTCAAGTACGTGGAGAGATGAGGTGCAGCAAAGAGCAGTATGGGCAAAACAAGTGAAAAAGATCTGTTAAGTACAGAGGTCTTTCTACTTAATTTTCTGCTAACTCATAGAATTGAAGGAACTAAAATCAATGTGATACGTGCAGTTCCTTACACTGAATTACTAGGGTCCTCTGAGCATGATCTGGCTCATCTCTAGTTATTCGTTTCAGATGAGGTTTCAGAAATAACTTGATTTAACTAATTGGGTGTTTGAAACAATCACCTTTTTTTTTTTTTTTCCCTTGCTGCCTTCACAGCCAATGCTGCTTCCTCTGGCAGGGAAATCAGCACGTAACTGCAGACTTTGCAGTTGGCTTTTCTGAATATCTCAAACAAGATTCACAGAATGCTGACACACAGGAGATCACACCCTGTTGAATATGTCTCTTTGCTCTTAGCAGCTGTCTTGTACTTCTGTTCCAGCACTTCTGTATCCTTCTTTTTTTTTTTAATGTGAAAGGGTTTGCACAACAGTAAGAAGAGTACAAAATTTATGTGGCAGCAGTGGTAACTACAGTCCTAAAATGAGCACTTACACTTCAGAAGGAAACATGACCAGCTGGCCCAGCCATATGAGTCTGGCGATTCTTCATAAGCTTGTTTTGACTGATTTTGAAGGTGTCTCTGATGAAGTGCCAAAAATGAAAAGAGCGTTTGCTACAAGGGGACTTTCATCACCTATTTGTTTCTCCATTACGAAGCCACAAAAAGTCAAACCAAGATGGCTGTTTTCACCTCTAACTGGGGACCTCAGATGAGTCATTTAATTGAGGTCTATCACTGCTGCCTTGGGTAACGATATGATGCCACCTCCCAGGTTGATTGGCCACTTGCTGCACAGTAAAAGCACCAGTATGTAGTAGGTTTAGATAAGAGACTTATCTAACACTGCAGGTGCTATTTATGTCTTCTGCAGAGAGCCCTTCTTTGTTCTGGCATTGCTGTTTTGACACAATTTTATCCAAGCACTTCCTGTATATGTGCATTAGCAGCAGTAGAAGATGGAACACATCAAACCTCTCTTGACAGAAAATGCCTTTAAAAATCTTTCCAGAGAGCATTGACTTTGCTGCAAATCCCTTCCCCCCCATTGAGATGTCTGGGAAAGAACCTCTTATTTTAACACATTCTTTTCTTCTGTAAAATGAATTTTTAAAAGCTGAAACTCCTTGTTTGTCCCTTTTCTCTCATGTACCTGCACAGCATTGGATTTTTCTTCAAAGTTATATACTTAAGGGGTTTTTTTTCCCTGTTTTTAATGTTGCAAAATACTTAGTTTCAGCTCTGGTCTGCGCCTTGCCTTGGCAAAATTGCCATTAAAAGCCTACTGTTACCTTTTATTATAGTGGCTCAGTCTACAAAAAATACTTAGCAGATATGTATACTATCAGAGATGCCTCAGGTGAGTGGGTCAGCCATGGGGCCCGTCAGGCTGTGGGACAGCTGGAGTACATGAGCCAAGTGGCAGGAGTACAAGGACAGACCCACCAAGGCCGTGGCCTGGCACTGTTCTCTGCCTACCCAGCTAGTGTGAGCTTCCCAGAAAGAGAAGGTGGGTTTCTCTTCCCACCAAACTCCCAGACACTGCATCCATGAGACTTTTTTTCTCAGACAAACTTTGAGAGCTGCAGTTTTGCAGGAATCTGGCCCAGAGGGGAGGGAGGAGGCTGAAAGTACCAATCCCCAAGATCTGCATGTTGGCAGCTCTGTGGCAGCTTTCAGTGATGTTGGGCTGATCAGGAACAATATAGTTAGGCATAATCTGGAGAAAAATAAAAGAAGTAGTTTGGAGCAGTTTTATTTTAATAAAATACAAATATTCTGTTAGAAACCAGAAAATCAGTCCAGTGGAAAATTCTCAGTGTTTTGCTGGCGCTATTAATAAATTTGCCACTTTTCACTGATTTCAGTTTTTTCAAATAATTTCAATACCAAACCCACAGCAGCAGATTTTTGTATTTATTTCTTGTTCTTTTGGTGTTTAAGGAAATCCTTTACTTTTTCTGGCTTGGTTTACATACCTGAAGATATTAGAAAAGGAAGTAAAAACTCCTTCCCCTTGCCCTGACCCTGTTGGAGCTGCTTTTTGCTTATGTGGGGCTGGTTCTGCCGCCAGCCAAGGGCACTCACCATATCATTTCCTCTGCGTTCCCTCCTCAGTCACTTCTTGGAAAAGTGCAGCCATTTCTTATGTGAAAACAGAAGACAGCAGATTGGAAAACTAGAAAAGCAAAGTGTGATCAGTTTTAAAGGACAGGACACACAGTAAAAGAAAATTATGACCAGTTGTGTACAGGAGAAGGATGAGACAAGAATTTATATGTTTTATATTTATATTGTTCTAGCTCCCTTCCAAATGACAAATGGGCGTAAAACCCCCTGTGTGCCGATTTCCCTGCAAGAGGAGAGGGACTGACTGGGTGAAAAATAGCCTGTCGTGCCCATCAGTCGTTAAACCACCCAGACAAAGGCCGAGAGAGAGATTCACCATGGGCGTGGCGGTACCGGAGTGACCTCGGTGCCGCTCTCCCAGCCGGGTCAAGCCCCGCGGCGTCTCGACTGTGACTTGTTCCAACGCTGCTCCCAACCACACCGCAGCAGTCGGGAAAGGCAGGAGAGGCCCGGTGTTGCACAGGTACGGAAGAATTCCAAACTCGGCTCCCACCAGGTGTCAGCAGAGCCCCGCGAACGCCGCCGGCCCCGCCGTGCGGGAGCTGCGGGCACCGTGCGGCCGCCGGGGCTGGGACACAAACACGGCTCGTGTGTCTTCGGGCAGCCTGCTCTGGTGCTGCAGGCGACATAAAGGAATATAGAATCGATGCCATACTGAATAAGGGCAGTGGCATAAACAATCGCGATCTTATAAAAGCATTTCTTCAAACACGTTTTGATACTCTACAGATCAGGTGTCAATAAGCTGCATTTCTGGAGCGACTCTTACTTCAGTATGCCCACTGTAAATAAGCTCTCTAAAATTCCCTGGCATTCTTCCTCACAGTGTGAGAAATGCTGCAGAGCCTTTAAAGTGCCTATTTTCGTGTTTTCCTGCCTACTTATTCCTAATGAAGAACATGAATTCATAATGCATACTGAGATAACATTAAGATTTGTAGCCTAAAGCAGGAAAAAGTAGAATGCCAAATACTTGGCCTTTGCTGATAACTTGGTTAGTTGTAAAGGGAAGGTCAAAATTCATATGCTTTACAATGAATTTCTAGCAGCTGTCAGCTGCTTCCCAAAACCTCATGTCACTCTACTTGCACGTGATTTTTATGCTTAACTTCTACATTAAAGAATTTATGAGAGTTTTTAATCTCCCTCTGTTAACCATGGGTGAAGATATGCTGTCTCACAGCCCTTTAATCCTTATATATCAGTCCAAGCTTTGCAAAAGTTGTGTAAGTAGTTATGTATTAGCCTAAATGTGCCTCTTCCCTTTCTCTGATCTGATTAGAACTATTTTGAAACTAAGAAATGCTTTGTTTTAAAAGGTGTTCTAACATACACCTTGATCACACGTTTATAGATAATTTTAAAGTATACTATTTTTTTTTAAAAAAAAGAAAGCAATAATGCCACTATGTAGACACAATCAAAACTGTTGAAACTTTTTAGAAGTTGCTTGAGTGTCTGCACTGTCTTATTAGAAGGCAATGATGATGAATAACCACTGTCCTGCATATCTACTTTTGTGTCATAGTACTTTCCCTTCGCAGATCTCAAAATGCTTTCTCTTCTGTGACTCAAACGCTTTCATAATCCTTCTCTTTTACAGAGAGTTCTGTCAGATTAGCGACTTCATTAACAAATGACTGGCAGAGCTAGTAGGAAATCTCTCTCATGATACTCTAGAATTTAGGAAAATCTATTTATCTCCTTTAAAATTAAAGTGCATCTTACCATTGTCCTTGATGGACATTTCTTCTTTGAAAGTCTTTATGCATAGTAAATTAATTTCTTTTCAGTTTTTCCCTTACTTTAACTAGAGCAATGCGGAAGTTCTTGGGTATTACAAAATATTACCCTTCTTTTCCTGCTTGCCCAGGTGTCTGCAGACAGGAGTCAAATGTTGCAGTGTGGTACACAGCTGTGTGTCTGTACATGGGAAGTGGTTCAGAGAGCTCCTCTGTGATTACCTCAGGTGAAAACAGGCCCCTGGGGAACATGTGGAGCAGCTGATGTGCTGCCCCTGTCCAGGTGCTCATGCTCTCCCTGCAGAACTTGTTTTCCATGGGGAAACATATGAGAGGTTGTTTTGATATTGAGATTTTGTGTTAAATTAGGACAAAAATTGGATATGATCCTCTTTATGTGAGCAACAGGAACGGGACTGCAGTCTCCATTCCCCTGTCCACCTTCCATATCTCTTCCACTTCAATCGCTCACTCAAGCACAATCTCATTTGCCTTTTGTATGTGTGTTTTGGTATTTTTTGCATAAGAGATTTGCTCATCAGTATTTGAATTCAAACAGGGAGTCAGTCTTTCAGCTGATCATTCTATTGATCTTCTCCAAAAGATAGCAGTGAAAATGCATTGAATTTAATTGAAGTGACAGAAGATTTAGAAAGAAGATGTAATGAGGTCTCAGCCTTTTTTCTTTTAGCCTTCATTTGCTAAAATCCTAATATCTTGGGCATAAGTGAGAGAAAACAAGATGGAAAGGAAAAGGCCTACATGAAAGAATTAATTTTATTCACGTAGTGTGTGTGGACCATCTTGACATCTTGCTATGTACATTTAGAGGATGGAGTACTCAAATAAGCTGAGCTTTTCCCTCTTCACATTGATCCAGTAAGGTTCAACATAACCTATCACCTGGCCAAAAGCTCATTACTGTGTTAAGTAAGTCAGCTGCACAAGCAGTTCTCCTGGTGAACGTGCTGATCCTATGAAGTTATAAATTATTTCAAATCTCTTTTTGTTGTTGTTGTTTTAGCCAGAAAAATAAGGATGCATATATCACTTCTGCAGGATCATGTGTTTCTTGGGGTCCACACAAATCAGTTTACAAATGAAAGAGTGGATGGCCTTCACTTCCTTGCTGAATCAGTAGCACTATCTGTTTGTGTCCAAAGAGGAGGAGAGGAACAACAAATACTGCTCTAAGGGCACAGAAAGAAGGGGAAATCTTAGTTATGGCACTGTGAGGTGGGAACAACAAGGGGACAAATTAAATGCCCCCAAAACAAACCCAGCCCAGCTTGTGCCTGGCTCTGACTACATCTGTCATTTGTTGTGTCTGGCCTGGGGCAGCTCTCAGGGGAAGAGTGGCCAGAACAAACAGGGACCTCTATGTCCAGGCACATCTGGCATCGCAGTAGGCACCTGGCAGGAGACAGACCCCAGCACACTTCAGCTTTTCTGGCAGCTCTATACGGAGGAGTCTGGCTCTGAAGACAGGCATGCTCACAGCTGCTCTTCGGTCTGCCTTGTGCAGTCAGCCTGAGATCTGTTCCCGTTGTGCTTCCAGAGCTACATGCATCCCATCTTCAGGACTGCCTGTGAGCTGAGTAACTTGAAAGCAATGGGGAGTTAGCACTTTGTCTAAGAATAAAAGGTCTTATAACTGACTTTTAAAGGGCTTCCCAGTGTGTCTCTCCTATAATGCCTGATGATACATCAGTTTTCACAGGGTTTTGAGATAGATAATCATACTGCTCAGAGACAGACTGTTCTCATTACTTCTGTAGGGAATAATGTACCATGTGAACTACCTTTCTTTCAAGAAGTTTCAGTGGAAAACTGCATAGATGATTGACAAACTTGTGCCAGTGGAAATTTATAAGACCTTGACAGGTATTCTGTACAGGGCAATGGCATTATACAGTCTTGTGGCTTCATGTGGTGCTTGCTAAAAATGAAACCTTACTGTTCAATTAAAATTATATTAAATGGTATTCTCAGGCAAATGCTTGTCCTAAGCAAAATTGCAGCTAGGGGTCTCTGTGTACTTGTAGGAGGCAGCAAAATGGCAGGTGAAAATGTGCATCAGAACTCATTTGCCACTCTCAGAAGTTTGTCTTACAGTATACCAGAAGGATTTTCTGATTCCAGATAGGTAAAATACAGACTTTCTGTTTCTATAGTACAGACACTTAGGCTCACTCTTGATAACGCCATTCCTTTGTGTGGGGCTGCATTATGTGCTGCATCTACCAGCACATAGATGATTATTGCAGGCATTGTTGTTCCTTGGCTTCCCTAGGATTTAAGGTTCTCCTTCTTGGGTTACCTGGCAAGAAAGGTCAGGGTATGGCTGGGTAGCTGAGTCTGTGAGATGCCAATGACAGCTGCTACCCTCTGTAACTTTGCCTAGGAGTGTTTTACCAGAAAGTGTCATTTAATGTGAGACAAAGAGCTCAGTTTAGCCCTCTGTTAGTGGTGCAAGCTCGCTCTTTCTGCAGGTCTCCATATACTTCCTGCTGCAGAGGTCTTAGGCACATTACAGTGGCCCTGTATCCATCTTTGGCCAGAGGTAGTGACATTTCCTCTCAGGAAAAGAAATTGTCTTCAGGACCAAAGTTTTGCTGATCAAAGTACTAATTTAGACCCTTTTCAACAATGATACACAGTGTAAAAAATTGGCATGCACTGGTGTAAGAGTGAGGAACCCAGCACTGAAGCCATTTGCATGGATCCCTGGCACAACTAGGAACAGAATCTCAGTTTCTTAATCCAGAGTGCAGTGGAGGTTTGAGAGACAGTCTCCCCGATAATGTCTGTTTCATAATAGCATCTGTGTTTTACAGAATAAAATTAAAATGAACTGTTAAAAAGTGCCTGCAGTAGAGAATATGGTAAGTACCCACGAGTGAACAGAGAAGCCGTGTAAACCTCCTGGATTGTTTCAGCCCGCAGTGGCTGACATTTTTTAGATCAAAGAAAAGAATACAGAAGTAGGAACATGAGAGCTCTCCAAACGTAGCTGCTCCAGGTTTCTCATTTTGCATGGAAACTGACTCACAATGGAAGAAGATGTTTTTTTCTTTCATTCTTTCTGTACTTTTGGATCTGAAGATAGTTGTCTCTCTTTGAAGAGTGTACTTTATAGATTCATGATTAGCTGCAGGTGGCTTGTGGAATCAGGGTGACAATATATCATTCATTATGACACCTTTTGCTGACTAAGAGTGCCTTTTAAAAATTAATTAGTTGATTAATGTGCATTTTTATTAATATTATTAATTCTCATCCTTCTTTGTACATGGAACTGACCTAGAAGAAACTTGCTCAAAAAAGCATCAAAAATTCCTAAGTTGCATAAAATGAAGTATCAACCATCTTTCTACTATGTGCAATCTGTGCAAAGGAACCTTAAAACTTGGCAGAACTGGGAATTTCTAATTCTAAAATTAACAACAGAGTTTTTATTGAACAGAGTATGTGAGGAATAAATGGTTTATATATATAAATGTGTAATAGATATTCTAGCTCATAATACCTACAGGAGAAGCCATGCCTTTTACTGATACAGAATACGTATGGGAAAGTGCTGAAATGGTAAGAGGGGGCCAGCCCATCATAACGGGCCACCTCTTGCAAAGTGCTTGTACTCTCCCTTCTCACAGAAGTCCATGGTAGTTGAAGGCATGCTGCACTTTGCAGTAGGCACTTAGCACATCTAATCTAATCCATTTTTAATGTGACTTTCACTTTGAAGCATCGTGCTGTATATGAAAACCAGGTACAGCAATGTGATGTAATTGCTAATGTTTCTAGATGCAGCAAGGTCAGAAAGTAAAAAGTCTTATAGCATGCACCTCCTTCACTCTACATTGACAGCTCCTGAAGTTAACAAGGTAGATAAAGTGGTTTCAAAATTTTCAGCATGTTGATGTAATTCAAAATATTCCCATTTCCAGTTTGCAATAGCAGGGTATCTTCCCTGACAGCAGAGAGTAGGCTTGACCCTCTTACATTGGTATCGAACATACTTTTGTTCTCGAATTTTCTGAGCCCATTTTGAGCCTTGCCTCTGATTTTTCTAAAAGATGAAATTAAGGGACATGTATTTATAGGGGGACATTGTGACTGTACAGTTGGACTTCTTTATTCACACATCAAAGTGCATTTACAGTTTATGGAGCTGTATTTTATCCATAGGCAAAGCCTGCTTCCTCTGCACGGTTGGGATATGTCACGTACAAGTGCTCTGGGTGTCCTGAGTCATATTTTACTGTCTGTGCAGGGTATGAGGAAGTAAGAATAACAAATGCAGCCAAAGATGGACTTGCTACTGTGATTCAGTCCTGCTATTTACTATTTAAAAGATGCAAATGTCGCATGTGTGCAGCGATATGCTAGAAGTTTGAATCTGTTTGATGTCCAGCTAACTTGGTTTGTCCTGCAGAGTTCCCTCTCCAAACAGAGTTTGCTTTTCCAGTTCACTGCTTCATGGTGCTTTGAAGAAAACTGAAAAGAGAAGTCTAGGTAATTATGAAAGGTCTTGTCCTTACTTGGTTGTTCATAACTCTTTGAATAAGCTGCTTCTTCCAGCCTTCTTTATTGGTTGGAAAAATATTTGGGCTTGCCCTGCATTAACTACAGTGATTGTGAGAATTCCTTGATTTGCAAGCTGGTTCCATAGAAACAAAAAGGGCTCATTTTCCTTTTCCACATCAAAGCACACTAAGCTTCTTGTCTGTGCTTCATCAAAGGAATGATTCCAACACATGTATTTCTCAGAAAATGACAGGAGAAACTAGGAAACAAAATTGAAATGAAACATTAATTTAAAAGAACACAAGCATCCTAATTGGAGCTTTACTTTAACAGATTTCCCCATGTCTGAAAAATGATGGCTAGGAGCATAATCAGACTTTGAGCTCGACCATCTCTGAATTGTTCATAATAACTCTCAAATCGGTTCACTGTGATTTTAAAATGAATTTAGAAGCTATCATCTGTGTGGGTAATCTAAGGGACCACATCTTGATCCTTTGCTTGAGAAAGATGTATTCATTAAAACTGCTAAAAACAACAGAGAACAGAAGGCATGTCAAGGTCACTGTGATATTCTTATTCTGAAATTACTGCTATAGTCTGTACAGCAACACATATATAAATTGTATCTGGGCCAGCTAAGTTCCCCTGATTCAGCTAATGTTGCACAAGGGATGAAGTGGCTTAGAGTATCACTGCTTTCTGTGAGAAACCAAATACAGTGGGGCTCCAAACCAAGTTCAGCTCATACAGTCAGAAAAACACTGCAAAATGAACATCACAAATTCTTATCATTCAGGGTTCACAGTGGGTATAAAGACTATTGCTTGCAGCTGAGAAGTATGGGCTGTCACAGTGCAGTCAGCAAAGAGAAGCTGCCTCTGTGTCCTTTATAAAGAAAATAATTGTCTCATTAATATTAACACAAAATACCCAGCCACATTCATCAGTTTAGATTCAAGAACGTATTGTGAATGTTTGAATATATTGCAGCTTACATGTGCAAAGACATCCAGTACTAATTCTTTCAGAATACCCCAATGATGGATTTTTGATGGTTTATAAGCAAGAGATTAGAAAAGCCACATGTCAAGAGTGACAAGGAGACAGACACACAAACAGGACGTCTGGGATGGAGAAGCATTTATTAATAAAAAGAGACATCCATACAGTGCTGACTGCTAGGAAGTGATGCACACCCATGGAGTGGGTGTGAGTTTCCCATGGAATTAAATTAAATTCCATTTAATCCTGTTTATTATTTAATTAAAAGGCAGGGTAGTGGGAGACCTGCATCTCCTCTGTTGGAGCCCTTAATGTTTTAGTGCTCAGCTTTGTGTCATGAGGTGGAAGGCAGCTGCCCAAACAGTGTCCTGGATTTCAGGGCGAAGTGACACCACTGTGTGTTCATTGAAAGGGTGTATATTATTGCATCTTGTTCCTTCATGACTAACACTCAGGAGGAGAAAATAAGGAAGGCAGACAAAGGACTTTTCTATGAGATGCACAGACAGTGTAATCAGAAATGGTTTTTGTACTGCTGCTTTCAACAATCTCTTCTCTCACTTTCCTTTTCGAGACTTGGACTATGCCTTGGTCCAGATTTGCTGCCAGCTCTAGATCTGAAAGGATGGCTGCAGCAAGGCCTAAATTAAGCTCTTAATGACAAAACCATTAAGGAAAAAAAAAAGGAAACTACAAGAAACTACAAGAGAAACAGGAAAATTTGACCTGGGTCTCTGAAGATAGAAAATAGATGATGGCATGACATATGGCATGACAGCAATGGTTTACAGAACATTTTAAGTTAGGATGCTAGTTCTGAGACTTCATCTGCTTCCTTTTGAATCTCTATATTTCCTTAAGGAAAATGCTATAAAATGTCTGTGTTCTTTGGTCAGGCTTCTGACTAATTTCAGGATCTACAGTTTCATATGAAGCAGTTAAGGAATCTTCCTACAAACTTTCCACTACTGCTATGAGTACTTCAGCAAGGCTTTGCATTTGTTTTTCAAGTGTTTGAGTTTAGAAAGTTAGCAAAAGGATTACCTTCAAGTTCAATTCTTCAGTGCACAGGAAAGCCTGTCATAGTTTACTTCAGCGTGATGAGCGTGCTCTGTGAGCATGGGACAGCTTTAGATATGTGTAAGTACAACAAGTCTGGCAGAATAGGATTCTTGCTGCTGACTGGTGTCTTTAGGTACAACTGGAATGCAAATACTAATAACAGGCTGCTGCAATAGGCAATGAGATACATACCCAGACAGCTGGGTACCCTGATCCGTGGTGTTCCCCCTCAATCACATTGCAATGCTGTCCTGCTGCTTTCTCAACACCTGATGTAGGGGCCTGCCTAAAAGGAAACTCTTCCAAAGTTTAAGCCAGTCTAGACTGAGATGATGCAAGACCCCAGGACAATGGAGTGAAAGGGATATCTTTTTCCAAGGAAATCCCCTTGGTTAGTGAGGTTAGCAGCTTAAGAGGTGTTTTGTGTTTGGGAGTGATAGCAATTGCAGATTCCTAATGCAGGAGAGGCAACTAGTATAATTGGTTTGAATTTTGTTTGTCTTGGAATTTTCTGTATTTTTTTTTTTTTTTTATGTCGATCATATGATAGCTGCCTGTGTTTTGTTTGACCTCAGGACTGAAGATATTCTGAGCAATCACTTTTTGTGCGGTGCATCTGTTTGCTTCCTCTACTGCACTAGCTGTTTCCAAACACAATGGAAAATGATGACTAATCAGAAGAGCTGAGGATACCTTACAGGCTGTTTCTCCTTTTATTCACCCTCTTGAAAGAACATCTGGGACTCTCCTTCTAACAGTGCTTTGATTTTTAGCTCAGGAGGAAGGGGAGTAGGATGTTCTCTGTGAATCAGTCCTAACCCCTGTTGGTCTGACAAAGAAAAACCCAAGTTTTTTGACCTCGTTGGCAAGTCTTTTCTGTTTATTCATGAATTTTACTGTGGTCAGGACATGGGAAAGATTTTGGCTTTACATGTTTGCACTGGAAAATGCTTCTCCTTTTGTCCATTCAAATGGAGAGAAGGTTTTTGTTTTCCTCCTTGTATTGCGAGTATAAGAGGAAACTGCCCATATTGCCATTGCTGTTTCTACATTGCCATGGGAACAGATTTGAAGTGCTGCATCCATTAAGTCACTTAATTGAAAAATGGCACAGTTTACCCATTCAAACTGCACTTTTGCCACTGCTCTGTGTACACTGACCTGTTGCAATGTGGTTTAGCTGCACTAACTGCAGTTGGATATGATGGTTTGGGGTGGGATAAACAGCATAGGCAGGGCATCGGGCTGATGTAGCTCTGCTGCCACCTCAGGCTTGTGTGAGGTAGTTCAGAGGTACTGCTGGTATATTCACTGACAGAACTTAACCCAGTATAGCACTGCATTTCATTGCACAGGACTATATTTTAAGACTCCTCGTAACACTTCGTATTCAGTTACTCTTTACTGGTGCAAAAATTTAATGTCCTACCCACTTTTTTGTTCATTTTGAGGTTGGTTTCTGATTCTAGAATACTGAATCAGACTTCATGTTACTAGAATAAAGCTTTCAAATGTAATTCTTCTGTGGTATAGCAATTATTGCTTGTTAGGCACGGCGGAGTTAGTAGAGAGTAAGGCACAAATTGAGGCAAAATGAGGCCTCCTGAAGAAACTGCAGTGCTTGTATTCTTGACTGTACAATACTTAATGACAAAAGAATTTCTAACTATATATTAGTATGATAATATCTATAAAAAATGTATGAATTTATGTATTCTTACGTAGTGTTGGTTTTTTTTTCCTTTCAATTTTAAAACCTACCTGAAGAGTGAAGAATAGAGGAATAATCATGGAGTACATTCATATTTCAAATGAGACCCAATTCACAGCCTTTTAACCTCATCTACAGGATCTGCTGGTATGAGCATTTTCTATGAGGAATAGCATTACTGTTTCAGATTCTACATTTGCATAGACACACTGTAGAATATTGATTATGGAAGTTTACAGAGGGAGCTGTAAGTACTTGATAAATGCCATTGGCGTTCTGTTCTGCTAATTTGTGTTTGTCTCACTTGGTGCTGTAGGTGCCTCAGATAAGATTGTTAGCTGGGTTCAAAAGGGCAATGAATCTGCAACTGGGTTGGAGAAGGTGGGCTGCTAACAAATCATACTGAAGTCACTGGGGGGGGGGGGAAGGGAGGGAGGGAAGGAAGGAAGGAGGGAAGTGAAGGAAGAAAGGAAGGAAGGAAGGAGGGAAGGAAGGAAGGGAAGGAGGGAGTGAAGGAGGGAAGGAAGGAGGGAAGGGAAGGAAGGGAAGAAAGGAAGGAAGGAGGGAAGGAAGGGAAGAAAGGGAAGAAGGGGAGGGAAGGGAAGGAAGGGAAGAAAGGAAGGAAGGAAGGAGGGAAGGAAGGGAAGAAAGGGAAGAAGGGGAAGGAAGGGAAGGAAGGAGCAGATTTTTTTCTTTCCCTTTTTTTTTTTTTTCCTTTCCCTGGCAGCTCCCTCTTTAGTATTACCAGCCTTTTCCTAGCAGTAAGTAAAATGTTATGTCTCTTTATCTCTTGGACAGACATATGTAGGATAATTTCCAGATACCTGCCAATGATAGATAATTTAAAACTTTGCTGAGAATTCGTGACTTTTAAAACCTCTGTAGGCAGTTACTTGAGAATTTATGAAGAGGGAGCTGTGTATAAGTGAGGAGCTGAGTGGTAGTACTTGGGTATTGGAAAAAATTGAGGGAAGTTCATAAGGATCCTAGGCAGCAAGAACTTAAAAAAGTCTAACTCTGAAACAGAAGTTGAAATACTTTTATTCTCTCTACAGTTCTGTGGTAGAAATCACTCATCACATTGATTCCAGAGAACATGGTGCATTTCGAAGTGCGAAGAAGGTAATGGTTAAGTTTGAGCTTTGACATTTTAACAAGGTGCAGCTTACAGTGACACTTGATGTACAGTGCAAATGCCTCCTTTGAGCCTTCTGCAGTGGGTTCTGGGTGAGGGGAATTACATTTTGTAGATGATGAACTGCTCTTCTTCTGGAATCAACTTCAATCTACTTGACCCACAGCTGATACTTATCAGTAGCACAAGAGCGAGCATTGGGATATGTCTGAAAAAATGTTCTATGGATTAAAATGAGAAGCACCCAGTTACCTGAGTCTCAGTCATGTCAGTCTTAGTTTGAAGAGTTCTGAACATTTTGCTTGCAAAGGGTATAAAAGATAATCAGTGGCTTCTATGAATATATTAGGAATAAGGAGAAAAGGGAAAAAAAAGCAAAGGAAGAGAGGAAATTAAGGGTGAAGCAGACAGGACTGGAGTTATCAATGCCTTCTTTGCTTTGTTCTTCACGAACTTTAAATTTTAATCAGATGCTTAATGAAGTTAATCTTAATAAGGGGATAGACGTGAAGGCCAGTACAAGGACAGAGTAGGTTTTGCATTTTGTAGTCAAAGAGCTCAGTGAACCTTAGGCTTGGCCTAGAGTACCTAAGAGGTTCACTGGAGTGATCTCTTAGCTATTGGTATTTATCTGTAAGATTTCATCAATTATATCCCAAAGATAAAGGGAAAAATTAGCACAATAATTTCATTTGTAGTGAAAAAGTGTGGAAGATCTAGTTGATGCTACAGCAGCCAGTCAAATTTCGATTCCTTACAGATTCTAAGACAATCAAGACTTTATCTTGAAAAATAATGTACTTGTGGTAGAATAACTGAACCACTGACAGGGTGGAATCAGTATCATTGATATATCTGAGAGGTTTTAAGTATTTTTTAGTTAAAGATTTTTTTTTTCTTTTTGAGAATCCCATATGTCATTTCTCACAAGCCAGCTAGGTAAGCTGCTCTAGAGGTCATTGTCATGACACAATAGCTTTTTTTAAAGCCAGTTGTTCACCTGTTTGAGTCCTAAGCCATGGCTTAGTATAGAACTGGGAAGGCTTGGGAAGTTGAGGCAGAGCAGATAGATCTGTTGTATACTCAGTTGCAGTCAACATTTTACTTTAACAACTTAGATAATTACAAAATTTGTTACGACTCCAAATGAAGAAAAGAAAGGAAATGAGACACTCTGAAGGATGGCATCAGAGCGGAGACTAAACTGAAAATGAAGTGCAGTTCTATTTTTGGAAATCAAATACATATGTACCACAAGGCTTTGACTATTTAGTTGTGTGCCAACTACATGATGCAGTTGTTAAAAGGAAAATATCATTCCAGAATGTTGTAGGAGGAGTGTCAAATGTAATTACTCTTCTCACCTCAGTGCTGGTGAAGCCTAAGCTGGAATCCTGCCTTCAGCTCTGGGCACCACACTTCCAAAAAGAGTTAGAAAGAGCTGGGAGTAGAGTAATGAGAACAGCAGGTGGTTTAGAAGACACAAGTTTGGAGATAAGTGATGATTATTTCTTCCCCTCACAGAAAAAAAGGAATCATTTAAATTGCAGTAAATATTTGCACAGGATTTTAGGTTTCTAATTGGATTTCTAATAGCTGTCTGAGAAGATGCATGTTTTTAGGCAGAATTGAGGTAGTGAAAGCTCACTGCAGAACCACTATACCCCTCACAGGCTAACTTTGAGCATGCTTTTGAGGAAACTGTGATTGGTGCTAGTTTGTCTAAATACACTAGGTTAAAGTTCCTGGAGTCCAGAGTCTGCTTCCTAGGCCATCCTGCAGTGTGGCTGGGACTGGCCCCAGCAGTGCAATTCCTGGCTTTGACTGTGAGACATTCAGCACATTCCCACTGGGAATGGGATTATCCTGCTGTTATCCATGATCTATTCTGAGCTTTATTTCCCCAAGAGTACTCTATTTTTTTAATACACTTCTAATACCATCTGACCCTCTCCACTGATACCTTTCTTTCCTTCATATTTTCCAAGCTTTTTTGCTTGCTCTGGTTTTGCCAGCCATGCAACTGGCCTTTCTTTGCTGTTCAGATTCTTGCAGGCACGAGACTTTCTCATGGTGTTGGTGCAAAGGGTGTTGGTGTGGGAAGCCAGAAAGGATTTTCTCACTAAAGATGACAAAATAATTTTTCAGACCTTCTAAGTAAACCATTTACATGCTGAAACAAAATGGAATGTAGTATGGAGAATAATTTAATTGCTGTTTTGGTGGGATTTTAAATGACACAAAGCCTGTGCAATTTACCTAGGGAAGAGATAGTCTTGATTTTTTTCCGTGGAAAGATCCCAGGCTTTTCTCAGAGAATGTTTTCTCACCTAAATTGTTTGGTACAGTGTAAAACAGATGCTCTTTTACTGTTTAGGTTGAATATATAGGATTCATAATATCTAGTGTTTTCAGGAAGTACCTAAATTCAAATTTATGTGTTTAAACTGAGAAGGGACCTTGAAAGTGTTTCTCTTCCATGCATATTTTAGTCTCACTTACCTATCCCTCTAGGCAGGTAGGCTGTTAGTGTTATCTCAAGAGTTGCCATGGAAACAGTTCAACACTCTCCTTCCCTTTCAGTCTGTCTCTCCCAGACAGAATCTGTCTTTTTAAAACTGTGGCCATGGTAAAATGGAAGTAAAACCTTAAAAATTAAATACCGAGAGTTACCTCACCAGCTGATATTGAGCAATTAAATTTGTTTAAATTAGTGAAGCAGTGCCAAAAGGCAAAGTGAGAATCTGTTCCTGGATTTTTAACCCCTTTCTCACCTCTTTTTCTCCAAAACCAAATATAAAACTGCTTTGAGGTCCAAACCAGGTATTTAAAGGTAGAAGTTTTTCAGCAAAGAATGGACTACTTTCAGCATCGTACATCTTCATCCTACTGCTATTCCTGGGTAATGGCAATGGTTTATGCAAACATAATTGACAGAAAGTGCTAATGATTTTAAATTTTGAAGAGTTTTTAACAAAGTCTTCAAAAGGAAGATGTTCCACTTGGAACTCAAATACTGGCATATGTGTATGAACTCCACATGGCAACCAGGTAGGAAGGTCACTCACTAAATTAAAAAATTTGTCAGAAATGTGGGTTTATAACTTGCAGACATCAAAGCAATCATACAGAGCAAAACACTCTGTATGGAGGGGATGTGGCTTGTCTCATCCTTAAAGCTCAGATTTCAATAGGGAAATTGGAGCTAAAATGAAAGAACCAAGAAAGCCTTTATTCTTGTGATCCTGTGTCTTGGATGTGAACTTTTATCAGCTTCTGACAGAAGAGACTCAGCAATACCCCAACAAAAGGTTGGGACTATATGTTTGCCAAGTGCACTCCTGACTTTAAGGACTATTTGACAGGAAGGAACTTTAGTCAATGTAACGAACCAGAAAATGACAACCATTAGTTCAGTCTGTACCTGGTCTCAGGAAGACCAGTATTTGTGTCTTGTGTTTTCTGATCAGATAGTGGTGACATAGTATTTAGTTTTCATTTCAGGTTTATCTAATAGCAACCAGGTACTATATTAGCATATTTCCAAAGTAGTACTCTGTGCAGTTACTACATGGTTTAATAGAAAGCAGAGACACTACAATCAATTTTGACTGAATTTCCTTTCATTTCAGAAGTAATTTTCCAGCACCTTTAAAGATGAGTGGTTGAAACAAATATAGACTGAGAGTACAGATCATGGACTAGAGTACATGTAAAACAAGTCTGAATTAAGAGTAGGAGGCAGAGCTGAAAGTCAAATGGGCTGATGAAGTAGGGATAGATACAGAGCAGATACCTTCAAGAATTACCAGTTAGAGCTGGGATAGCATTTAGGACAGAAAATTTGAGCTGGGTTTGGAATTGGAGCTCAAATATATCCAGTTCTGTAGTTGCAACTGACTTGATTTCTATAAAAATCATCCTGCCAATACCTGTACCAAATCCTGCAGTGAGAATGCATTGAAATAGAACTATGGTAAAAGCTATTCCCACACTCCCTACATAAGTAATGCACTAAACATCTGTTGGATTTCTGCAGGTTTAGAACCATGTTTGGGGTAACACAATTTTTAAGGCAAGATGACACAAGTCTTGGCAGACCACACTATGTATTCCTATAAAAAGGGGAATTAAAATGATTAGTGCAATTAAAGCTTGTCAAAATAATTGCAATAGTGACAGCACATATAAGAATTTATCTGCTTACGTATAACATAAATGAAAAGAATAGGTAAGAAAATCAGCAAATGCAAAAAATTATAAAAATTAATACTCTAAAAAACCAAAGTATCTATCATTAAAGAAGGTTTCTTTCATCTTCTTATGACTACGTCTATTCATTTAAACTTGCATTGTATTGTACAAACTTCTTTGTATGGTTCAGTGTATCTCAATTAGGATTTTACTGCCCTGTCATAAAGCTCATCACAGGCTAGAAGTTTCCTTTTATTTCCCTGTTCGTGAAGCCTGCCAAGTTCTGTATAAGCTGTCACTCACTGTATTACACTCAGTGAATGAATAGAAGTTTGTCCACAATGAAGTTGTCCCATATTTCTCAGGGATTTTTAGATCATTTACAGTCTGTCCTATCTTCCTAAATCCCCTGCACAGAGCTTTGGAGTCAGAAATGCACCAAAGCATCCTACAATGGACCTGAAAAAGCAGCAAGAACATCTACCATTTAATAGGTATTTCTAGCAGTGGTTTCATTTTGCTGTCTTTTATATATGTAATTTATAACCACAAAGTATGGTATGTTAGTGAATAAACATGGAAAAACTGATTCACCACTTAAAGCTGTAAATATGAAATATTAGGATTGTTGCTAAGAATGCTGTATCTGTAACCCAAGACAAAAGCAAGAGTTAAGAAGTCAGTAATAGCTCCTTCTACTTGTCAGCCTGGCACCACTGCAGTGGTTACTCTTATAATATGCACATGAAAGGTGTCAGAGTCATCACCCTCCCCCTGCAGAAGCCTGAATAGACTGTGCCATGCCAGTGGTACGGATAAGGGACACTGGAAATGTCTGCTTGCTTACATGCACACAGATAAGTACGTTGCAGAAAAGCTCACACCAGGTAATAGGTCTTTCTAGTGTATTTCTGAGGTAAATAGCATTTAGTAATGAATTTCAGGCTCTGAATGCATAATGGAGATATGTTTGCTGCTGCACTGCATGAAGATATTAAGCATGAGTAGCAATTTAGAGCATTCTTAGAGAATTCGCATCAGTATAAAAATATAAAAGATCAGAGGGAGTTTTTGACAAAAGGCTCACAAAGGGTGCTCACAGTTCTCTTCAGCTGCAATGGGATGTGAGTGCCCCAGCACCACTGCCTTATATGCAGATACAAAAAAAAGATATAAAACAAAATAGTTTTTCAGAACGTTCAGGGTTCAAAAATGGAGAGAATTTGTGAAGTGTCATCTACATCTGTGCTGTGCCCTCTATTAAGGTGAATGAGAATGGAAGGAATTACATATTTGGGTGACTGAAAAGGATGAGCTGTCTTTCTCCTAGTGATACAGCACCTTACTCCCTGTATCCTGAAATAAGTCTTGTCTCTGATCTCTTCAAGTTTTGATTTGAATTTTATTTGAGTTTACTTTGTTGGGTGCACATATACCACAGGGTGAAATGAATGCCCATATAGTGTAAGTAAGGTAAGCTATTTGCAGTATTTCTTTTAATTAGTTATCTTTTACTGGCATAATGCAGAAGTGTGGCAAAGAGCTGTTATTGGAATGTGTTTCAAGCTGGCTATGTTTGAATGAATTGAAATGTGGTTTACAATTACAAAGTAACAGGAATGAAAAGGAGTTCTGCAAAGAAAAACTTTTCTGAAGCTTTCCTGACCTCTGTGTCTTGCCTGCATAGGATATTTTGATATGGTTCACTCTGCTTTCATCTGGAGGGCATTGATCATATTAATTTTTAGTACCGTAAATCAACTACTTTTAGTTATCTCTAATTCTTTTGGAGTCGACCTTGGCTTTGCATTAGCATCTCAGCGAGATTCAAGCTAAAATTCTGACCCTTCCGAAGTTAAATGGGGGGTTTGGCATTGATGTCAGTATATCCAAGATTTTCATGTAGTGAAAACATTGTCCTTCTCTCATTATACTTGAATGTCATGAGGCACAGATAGATCTCAGCAAAGACAGTTCAATTCTACTGGAGTTTAGCAGTATGATTTTTAAGTTGAGAAGGACAATGATGTTCCATCTCTAAGGGTTACCTATTCTTTTCCTTTAGAAGGAAACACATGAGTATATGTTGCTGTGCATGTGCTGCTGTACACATACACACAGACGGCTTTTCCAGCTGTGAAAATGGTTAGCAAGGAGCTGTACCTCAGCAGATTACTCAGGTTCACATGGTGATTAAAGGATATGCTAAATAAACAAATGTTTATTTCTGCAATTGCACGGCAAGATTGGAACTCCAGCTTTCAGGGGCAGCCCCACTCAGCTGCAGCAAACCACAGCACTGTTCACAGAATGAGTTTCCCTTGTCATGGTCACTTTGAACAAATATTCTCAGTAGAAGTAACCTAGTTAAAAAGAACAGTCAACAGTAACATTTCACATGCACTCTTCCGAAACAAAACCATTCTGCTGTTAAATTGCACCTCCTTCCTTTGGTTTTAAATTCTTCAATATCTTCCCTCTCTGGATTCCTTCTGAAGGAATTATTGGACAATTTATCATTATTTCTGTATTGTCTGCCTTGTGAAAATCAAATATCTGGTCAGAGCCATAAAACATCAGTGTCTTATTTTTAAAACCACCAGACATTTGCTTAGACATGAGAGCTGGAAATCAGCTGGAGAGAGATCCCTATTCAGTCCTCAACCCTGCAGGTCTTCAGTGAGCCACCAAAGAAATATGTGGGATACCATGCACAGACTTACAGGATATTTGGGCTGAACTGTCCAGCTGGGCTTTTAAGGTGTCTGGATTAGATGGAAAACATGCCATTAAATTGTCCTGTGTGAGGGAGAGGTCAGTTCATGTAGGTGAAGGCATACTAACTCAGAACTCAGGGACTGGGGATGGCTTTTCCAAATTGGCAGTCTAGGCTTCGTGCTGTCAGGGCTGTGTGGAAACTCTCAGGAGTTGGAGTTATTATCCAGGTGGGGTTTTGGGGCTCTGTGGGTGTAGCTTTGTCTTGGTCTTTGTCTATAGAGAAAGTGCTGCTCAATCCCTGGGTTTGGGTCCCAGCAGACCTGTAAGGAGAGATAGATCTCTCTGATAATTTATTCTAGAATAGGAAAAGGTTTTGGAACTGAAAATGATCCAGACAAAATCCCCCCAGATATCTATAATTATATGTGGTAGCAGTCTACTAAATTGAGAAAGTGTTGTACAGGGAGAAAGGCTATCATCATCTATTCTCCCACCCTGGAAAAGGGACCTTAATGATTTGGGTGGAAATTGTGTTAAAGAATCCATGTCTTTCATCCAGCAGCTAGAGATTTATATAAAATCAATTATTTTTACTTCAGTTAGTGATTATGATAAACGAGAGGCCTGTATTACTCGTTTTTCTTGGGCTTTTATGCTTCTTGGATTGCATTTTTAATAACACTGAAGTACCTAGAGGAGGGTTGCAGGGAGTTTCCATCCCTGTATTAGTTGACAGGTCTGAGAAAAATATTTGAAGCAGTATTTCTTTAGTGGAGGATACCTTTTTTTTACAAGAGACATGATTTTACTGAAAACAGTTGATCTTGTGTATCTGTGATTTCATTCAAATTTATGAACATGAAAGATGTGCCTTTTTTATATTTCCACAAATATTGTAAGAGTATAATTTAAAATGTTTTAATTTTTTTTACAGATCTAACATGTAATTTTAGTTGGGTTTAGAAATCTTTTAAAGAAGCTTTAAAATGAAAAAAAAAGCAGAAAAAAGCTTGTCAAGAATTTAAAAATTTAAAAATGTCATTAAGTATTTTGGAAATTTAACAAATAATGTTTTCACACATCACAATTCTTAATAAAGCTAAGTTTACCCTTTATGACGTGCAACTCTTCAGTGAAAAATTTTAGAGAACAGCAGCACTAACGTTTTTTGTATTTATCTCTATGGTAGGTAGAGCTCACTTTGTCTTTACAGACTTTACAAACAACTGTAATTCTGAAAGTAATCATAATCACATACAGACAACAATAGCAACAAAAAACCATTGTGAATCACATAAAGGATGATGAAAGTACTTATCATTAGGTGCTACCTTTCATTTGTGCCTGAAGAACACTGAATTCTATTAGTAATAATTCTTTGTTAAAAATTAGGAGAAAAGTGGTATTTCTGTGTTATTTGACTGCAGAAACTGACTTAGGGTTTAAAGTTCAGCCTTTGAGGAGTACTGTGGATAGGTTTTCAATATAATATATATTTTTAGAGCTCTGAGATTAGAAAGATGATGCATCTTAAGTTGATTAGAGAGCATCTTTTACAGCTAGAGATGCTGCATGACCACTGTGAGTTGTGCATAAATCTTATTTCATTTTGGCAATGATTTTTATATGTGGTTTGATTTATGTTATGCGGTGGATGCCAAGAGACTAGCAGCATAAATCATGAAAATGAAGCAGTCTAATGTACAATAGCTAGTTACAAAATTCATACTTGGTATTAGATGAAATAAAGTGTAAATACTCAGGAGGTGATAGAGTGCCTTAATCTACAGAATTAATCCAGCTCCGCATGCAGAAACTTGACAAGAGGACTGTGCCAGTTCCTTTGGGCAATGGAACCTTTGGGCAAAGTTCTGCCTGCTTTTGATATTAATGGCCATTAGGCTTTCCTGACGCCAAGATTTCACCTTGGATCATGATCCTTCCCAAGCACATTTTAATAGGAGGAGCAGAAAGATGTTTCAGTCCAACTGACCAGTGGAAAACAGGGAGCAGAGCATTAGGAAGGGGGATTTCCATAGAGGTTGTCTGGGGAATAGAATTTTTGTGTCATATGGTGCCATCAACCTATAGCAGCTGGTTGTCTGTGGAGTCTTTCTCCAGGGTATATTTACAGGAGGCTTTTTTGCTGTCAGGCTTGGCACCTCTTTCCTGCCTGTGGTCACAGGATATATTTATTTGGGCTTTGTCTGAGGGAGAGGGCTTTGAAAGCACATCAGACTCTGTTCACCAGAAGTCTAGCAAGTAGTATAAGCCAGCAAAATTTTGTATGTGAGAGTTTATACGAGCTTTTAAATGCTTTTATAAATAAAGAGGGGTCATCTTCCTCTATTTTTCCGGTAAGGATGAGGAAGTTTGAAATGGCAGCTCTCTGAAATATGAAATTTGAAAACATGACATAGGCAAACAAGAGTACAGGGTACAGGATGTATGGAATTCTTGCAGCTGCTTTGAAAGAGCACTTAATAAGCCTGTATGGAGTAGAAATGCAATCAAAGAAAGTCCTGGGGTTTCTAATTCCATTTTGAGACTATTGTGGGGGATGAGTCTGGTCATAAGTCTGGAAGTTGCAGATAGCTAATTCCCAAAAGTATCTAAACAGCAGGCCCTTTTATGAGGAGGTTAATAAGTGGAAGAATGTGAATGTGAGGAAGGATGATGGAGAGATCAGTGAGTGCAGTAAACCAGCTAAATAGGATGTGAGGGGTAAAGGCTGTCAGAAGTAGGTGATGGAGTGTTTTCAAGGAATAGCCAGGCCATCTGAGAAAATGAGAGGAAGGAATGAAGGAATTTCTTAAAGAAAGTATCTATGGAATATATCAGAGATGATGGTTGGATGTGGTGTCAGGTAGTATAGTAATCTATTAGGTTACAAGGAAAATAAGTACATTTACTAGCTATGCAATAATGGGAGCATTTAATTTCCCAGAACTAGATTAGAAAAATAAAAGGAAGGGATGAGTTACTCTTAGACTTAATGGAAATTAGGTCTTAACACTGAATAGTTAGTGAATGTAACTGTGTAAGTTTGGCCTGGCTCTCTTGCCAAGTCCAAAATGTCTCCTCCCCCCTCCCGCTCTCTCAAGCGAGGAAAAAAAAAACGAACCACTGAAAAACCCAAGGAAGTCCGAACAAAAACGGGATTATATCAAAAATATACATTTGCATATATTTACAATTATATATACAATTTAAATATATTATACACACAATAGGGAGCTCCCGAGGGGAAAAAAGGGAAAAGGGAGGGGGAAACAGCAATAAAAAAACCCTAAAAACAAATACCCTCCAAATATACACCGCTAATAGAGAGCTAGGGAACAAACAAATAAAAGAAAAAGGAATTAAATACTTCCCTGAACGAGACAACAGAACCGTGCAAAGCACCAACTAACTCCCCACACCTCCTGAAGGGACCAGAAATAACAGCAGGTCGGAGGAGGCAGGCCTTGGCCTATATATGAGCAAAGACCGTCCGTGGAGAGACCTGTCGCCTTCAGCCACCAGAAAAGAGAGAGAGCTCTCTTGTCTCTGCCTTGTTTATGTGTTGTGTTACGCTAAAGGATTATATGGAATACTTCCTTAGATTTCTGACCCTGTTGCTAAGGAAGGCCTAAAAAAATCCAAAAAAGCCAACCCACTACAGTAACAAAAAGTCCCAGTTTTGGCTGGCTGTTGACATCAGTCTGGACTAAATCATCATATTAAAATGAGTTCAGTTTTAAGACAGTAAATTGCGGGTGTAAACCTGACATTGAGTCCTATGATGCTTATGGTGTTAGTGGTGTTTGCAAGACTAAGGAGTACGAAGATAGCAATCCAGAGACAGCTGGAATTACTTCCAACTAAAAATACAGACACAGTCTGAAGTTTTAAATCCAGGCACACAAAAAGGAAGAATTGGGGAATGGGGCAAATGTCTGTTAGCGACACACTTAAAGCTGGACAGTAGGAACATGCAAAGCAAGGAGAAGGTCTGAATACCTGGTTGAACTGGAGCTTATACAGAGAATTTCAGTATAGATATACAATCAAAAGAACCTCTAGGGCTTGGGTACAGAAGCTCAAGGGTAATCTATGTAAAGTTCCATTTGAGATAGTTTTCAAAAATGTTGATGACATTCTTTAGGATAAACTAAATAATCTCATTTGTACCATACTGAATTAACTAACGGATGAAATTTCATGACCAGTAGCAAGGATGTTTAGTCAATCTGCAGGAAGATATGGGTGTCTAAAGTTTTCAGACAATTTGGAGAGGAGAGGAGGGGAGCATCTGCACAGAGATGTTATTTTGTACTCTAAAATTATGTAAAGTCTTGGATTTTGAAAGAAAATTATTTAATGATATTGAGGCAAACTTGAATTTGGAATAGCAGCAGAAGCAGCTGAAGATTTTGTGTAGCTGTCCAGTGCCAGCAGTGTTTTTATAAAGTGATCATCCTTACTTTTTGCTACATTCATGATGCCTCTAAATGTACTTGAGGTTTTTAGTTCAAAGGACACAAGGATTGACATGTTTTGTGTAGATAATATTATTGTTGTTTCACCATTACCTGGTCTAAGGCAATAGTAAAGGTGGCAATGACACCACCCTTACAGAAATTCACATTAGAGCTTAGCATAAATAGAATTTGAATGCCTAAGATTTCAACCCCTAAACTGGCTAGGTTATCCCAAATATTAAGGCTGCCTCAAATCTACACAGTGCAAATCATATCTCCTGGATTCCTGCCAGCTCTCTTGTCACATCTTGCTCTTTCTACAGTTCCGGCTCCTTTCAGGGCATAACCTCAAGACTAGTAGCAACTTGAAGCACACCAGACACAAAAGAGTATTTGTAAGACAGAGAGAGATTTTCTTTCAAAGATGAGATTTCAAATGATAGGTGTGGGAAACATCTCCTCCTCTTTCTTTCTTCTCTTTTTATTTATAACTGTTTCATTCCCATTTCACCATTGGATTGGCAGGCTTTGTGCCAGTAGATATATGTTTTTGAAATATATAATTGAAAATACTGTGGTCACTGAATGAATGAAAAAATACACTGCATGTGACATTTGAATAGCTATCCAAGTGCCTTCTCTGGCTGACCTTGCTGGTGAGACCTGTTAGTAAGCAGGAGAACCACTTGGAAGGGCAAGAGACAAACGATTACACACTTATGTGCCTAATCTTACTGGCAGGCAATATCCTGGAGACATTAATAAGATGTGAGATCACAAAACATCTGGAGAAATATCAGCTGACAAAATCTACTATTTCTGATTCACAAGGAATGAATTGTGTGTGACAAATCTAGAGATGGAGAAAAGCAGTAAATATAAGACAGTGGATTGGCACCTTGAAAAGACTTGAAGAGAAATGGCTACATTGATGTTATGTATAAAGATTTTCAAGTAAAGCTGTAGAAATTACTTTAATAACCATGCTCAGATAAGATGACAGGAACTTGGTCTGGAGGTTTCTTTATGCACAGTCTTTAATTAACCTTTAATTAAATTAAAACTTTAATTCATCTTTAATCCATGGCTGATCTGTGCTCACTAGGCTCTGATCATTCACTTGAACTACACTGTTTCTATGAGGGCAATATAAGAAAATTAACAAGTTAAGACAGTATGAAGACAATATGATCTTAATTCTTTAGCTGAATACAGCTCTTCATGAATTGGGGCTTTTTGTAATAACTTGAACTTCCAAACAGACCACTTTCCCTACGTCTGTCAGAATCTTAGAAAGTGATCATCGTTTGTGTCCCCAGCATCAACAAAATCTTCTCTGTGTCACTGTATCTCTAAAGAATTATACCCACAAACTTCCAGCCAGAGGGGAAAGTCATGTAGCTAAGGAGAGGAGATTATTCTGCTTGTATACAATATGAGATAATAAATTGCTGTTCTGCAACTGAAAACAATTTAATATTGATGATCTATGTGTGTATGTTTGCAACAGGGCTGAGATCAACATTTAGTTATTCATTAATTTGTTTAAGTAGCTGATACTGTACTAGAGGGAATTAACTCTAACCACCTACCTGTTATTTCATCTTCCTGGAAGAGGCTGTGGGAGATTTTCTGAAACCTACAACAGTTGAAAACTACAACACAGTTCACCATCTATTCTGTCTGCTTATCACAGTCTTTAATTTATTAAATGCTTTGATATCCATTGAGATTTCAACTGCTGTGCATGTAAATAATTTAATGTGGTCTAGTTCATCTTGTAGCTGTTTGTGGGGAATTATTACACTGTTTGCAAAGTGCTGAACGGCCTATACAGAGTTCTAATGCAGTAACTACAGAAATTATCTGTTTAGTACTATAAGGAAGCAGTGTCTTCCTGTAGGTTTTCACAGATGAGTTCCTAGTGTTGAGTCTCTGATTTTATACTAGTGACTTCTTTCTTTCCCCAGCTAGCACATGATTTTGAGCAAGATTTGCTGTAAACATCAAGTCAGTGCAAGTTATTTAGAATAGAACCTGAATAGTGGCAAATGTGTATCTGCTTTCTAATATCATCACTGACAGACATTTGGGAGGCTGATCTGACTCCCACAAGAAACTTTTCCCTCCCAGCTGTGGTCCTACATCACTAAAGTGCTTGAGCATATATTTAGCGTTAGGTAGGTGCCTCAGTCCTGCAGATTTTCATAAATTCTAAGATTTGTTTTAAACATAAGTCTTCTAATTGCAGTTGCTTTCCTCAAGTAACTTTATAAATCCTAATGTCTGAGCTTCAATTCCTCTTCCACTCCTGGAGGAGACTGGAGTTCGTCTTACGCCTGCCAGTGTTATCTAGTGTTTGAGGGATGCCTCCCAGTGGAGGCATCTGAAAGCAGAGCATGATGCTTTTTTTTCCTAGCTATGAAAGATGAAGGCTCCTCTGTAATGATGAAGCTTCTTCCATAAATTATAGTAAACCAGTAAATCTTTTTCTTTTTACTTTTTTCTTTCTTTCAGAGAAAAAACATCTACATATTGCAGATTGTTAGCATAGTTTTTGGCACAGGAGAAAGCTTATGATGATGCTATGCAGAGATAAGAGAGCTGTGTGGTATAAAGGTTTGTCTATATTTCTCCTTAAGAAAGCCTACATGCATCAGTGTTGGAGAAAGCAATTTCCCTTCCATGCCTCAGCAGGGTGGTGCTTGAGGACGAATGGATTTCCCAAAATGATTAAGAGCCAGTGTTTGAAAAGTACTTCCTTATCTTTACATGAGCAAGGATGCAAATTTAAGAGTACTGGCAATGATGGTTTTGAAATCATGACAGCTGTTGTAGGCAAACAGCATTAAACAGCGAGCAGGACCATTGGTCAGGTTAGAGTGTAATTTGGGAAGATTTTTTCAGACGCTACCATCCTGTAGTTCTTCTCTTGGCAAAACTGCTCACAGCAGACAAAGCAGAGTTTGTATATTAGAGCTGTTAACTGGGAGTGAGATCTGACCCTGTGCAGGCCAATCCCACAAATGGTGACCACCGGGCACGGCTCTTCCCAGTAACCCTGGCTGGACAATGGCTCAGTACATGTCACGTGTACACCCAAACACAAGCTTTAATTGTGCTGACTTTGCAATCCATGGCACAATACCTACCATTTCAAAAGCTCACATTCCTCCATTTTTGTTGGATTTATTCCTGGTTAAACTTCTGCTTCGCCTTTTATCTCCTCATTATCCTTTATGTTTTTATGAGGACAATGGATGTCATTTTGTATCATCATTACTATTTCTCTCAAAAAGGCAGAAATGTCTTCTCCCCTTTATACTGCAGGAAACCAACATAGCTATACAAACCCAGAGCCAAAATAATCATATGCTGATAAATAGAGAACAAAATTCCAATCTGGATTTTTCCCCCAAAACGGGAAAAGTTCCAGCAATCAAGGGTAGGCAAAGAACATGTCATGAATTATAAATGTGAAGTGCTAACAAACTGTTCAATAATGTGCTATAATGTTAAATACATAAGATACTAACATAAGTTTTATTTGAAAGTTATATGCCAGTGCCATGATTTTTAATGTGGATATGGTAAGATGCGAACTGATTAGAAATTTAAATATTTTATAACTTTAAAACAAATATGTAGTGAAACACGTTTTTTCTCTGATGGTGTGTTTAAGACTAATTTTTGTGTAATTAAAAATGCAGGAGTTTTGGATAAGCAGTGGTGACATAGAAACCATACCCAGAAGCTCTAACAGGTGAAGTCCTTTGACTTTACAGATGTGGGTAAATCACTGTAGTTCAGCATCAATCCAAATCCGTCTCCAGATTCACCCTTAGACTCGATACCTCTAGAACATATGTCTGCCTTATACATTCAGCACAGTACTGTTACTGATGGGCATATGCAAACTTTATAAAAACTTGGCTCTGAAATCACTAATACATTCAATATTGCACAATAACATTCACCTAATGTTCAGGTGCATCCCCATGAGATGTGGAACCTGCATTCACAGAGGGCCATTTGAGAGCTACAAACACAGATACCAGTACCAGAACAGGGTAGCTCTTTGCTGGGAAGTAATTCTTGAGATATATAATGTAGTTTTTCCATATAGATAAAAATATGGAGACTGCTGAATGCACTCTCCATTTTTTGATGATCAAGGGTGAAGGAATGACTTTCTGAAAGATATTTGCTAACTAAGCGTATTTTGCTGACTGTATACAGAAGTGAGTGGGTGAAGTTCTGGGGAATTTTTGTTGTTCTATTATGGTGTGTTTATTTTTTTTTCTTTTGTTTTCTTTTTTTTTTTTTAATGCAGGTGTTAGATGAGATGATCTAATGGTCCCTTCTGGCCCTAAGGCAAAGTGCAGCCTCCATTTGACAATATTCATGGAGCTCTCTAAACCCTTTTTACCAGGCCTTTGGGGAAGGAGGTTTCTAATGGGGAAGAATTTTATAGAGCAGAAAAGTGTTTGCCAGCAGAAATATTTGCTGTTGGCGGTTGATTGTTTTGGGGAGGAGGGAAGGTTTGCCAAGGTTTCCATTTGAAATGTCTTTTAAATCTTTATTAAAGGTGCCTGTGGCAATATTCAGGCATGTCTTCGTATATTTTTCCCTAGAAAAAATAGCTTTTTTTTGTTTTCAAGACAGAGAAACAAGAGTTTGCGTATTATTTTATGGCAAAGGTAAATTCAGTCCTGTATTTGTGTGTCTCAGGGAAAAAAAAATAAGAGAATATGCCTCACATCTGTCTCACGTCACCTTTCTTGGAAACAATGCTTTCCATCTTTCCTAAATACATCCATCTCCTCAGCAAACTGCCAGAGATTTATAGAACCAGGGCTGTACTTTTGTTAGCTCTGGTTCACCTCAGAGGACTGTGGACTGCTCACTTTGGGAAATCATGGCCAGTTTTAAAAAGCAGGCCTAGAAATATTAATAGAAGTAACACAATAACATTTATAAAAGTAGCAGCACAATGTAATGGTGTGATTTGTAACCTGGTTAAGTCATCAAATGTACAACCTGCCAACAACCAAGGTATTAGACAGTCCCTTGTACAGGTTATGCACAACCACCGTCTGGCTCTCTGTCTATAAAACAACCTGGAAGAGTTTTGGTGGCTTGTGGGCAGGAACACTGACAAAATGTTTGCAGATCTTTTGCACTGCTTGTCCATTCATAATTTAGAAATGATAACAGCTGATCAGAAAATCCTTTGCCTTTGACCCACTCCATTCAGCAGGACACTTTGAGCAGAAGACAGTGCAGGGAGCCTTGCTGTGCCGCACAATCTGTCACGGAGCTGCTTGAATAATGCCCACGTCAACCTTTTGTCCCCGGCCACAACAGGGACAACTGGCTCTCCAGCACAGAGGTGCTGCTGGGATGGGTTGTCCTGAGAAGGGACAGATGTCACTAACGAGGGATGTATAGCAGGCACTGTCACTTGTGGGACGCACAATGGCTGCAACATCCAAAGGCCATATGTAGTGATCTCATTAGCTCCCTGATTGCCTCCTGCACAGGCTGTTGGAAATGTTTAAAAGTGGAAGTTCAAAAGGGAAAGAAATGTATCATGTTTGGATTTTCTCCTTCAGTCATACAAAGCAAACAGAGAGCCTGATGTGTTTGGAAGCCAGAATTTTTAGAGATTAGGGCATGTCTTGATTGTGGCTCTGTTACGTGGCTTTGCTTCACGCTGTGTTTCACCACCATCTCCCACGGCCATAGAGTCCAAAAAGGTATTGAAGACATGCAAAGTCCTTTGGGTACATTCAACCTGAAATATTTATCCACTTGGTTTTATTTCAGCCCCAGCAGATATTTATCTTCTGTTAGGAATTTAAGGGAGACATCTGCAGAATTCCTGGGATGTTCGTCTTTGGATACAGCTGTGAAGAAAAACACATGATGTGGGTAATGTTTTATTGTATTCTTTTCAGTTTTATTTCTCTGTTCTTGGTTTCCAGTGAGTATTATAGGCACAGTCACATCCAGCATCTCAGTCTGGTGGGTTTACTACAGCCTACTTTGATAACTTTTGGAAACTTTTGATCTTGGTGCTCAGCAGCCCATTGCTCTGTCTTTGCTCCCTGTTTTCATCAATGAGAAGTTCCTTTCTCATTTTTTATGTTATTTAACTATGGTTTCCCAGCTTCTCAGAAGACTTTGTTTCTGCCTGAACTGGGAGATCACTTTTACAGGAAACACCAAGTGGAGAAAATTTCCTGGACAAGATTTTTAACAGAGGCAATGCCTTTGATTTGGGAAGGATATATTCAGTTGCAATTGGCAACTTTGAAACCACTGTAGATCATTTAAATTTTAACTGTTGAATCTAACACAAAGAGAAGCTGTTATGTTTCTTACCTACAACAGAGTATCTTTAAACTGATGGGAAGTAAAAGCAAAAGCATATTTGATGCTTTGAAAAACAAAAGCGTCATTAAACATCTTTCTAATCTTACCGTACTATGTAATTTACAAATTCTTTAGTGCAAATACAAACTGTTGTTTAAAAAGTGTGATTTTTTTTCTTAGTGGTAACTAAAGACAATCATTAGTAGGAATTGCAGTCTGTAAGGATTCTTCTATTTTTCTTTCATTATCCTACTCTCTCAGATTATTTTCCTACTGGGTATAAAAATCAGTCAGAAAACTTGATTTTAAATTCCCAGCTTAACTGTTAATGGCTAATGTCCAGTTCAGCTTTTTCCTGAGCTTTACTGTCTTCATAGTTCTGTGTTCAGAGTCACCATGGTCCTTAATGCCTCACATCTAAAATCTATCAGCACAGAAAATTAATTATTCTGTTTGTTCTGCACAGACAGTCTTTGCAGAAAAGACCATTAATCCCTTCACCCACATTACAGTGCCTTGCATTCCTTCTGTCTCCAAATGAGAATGCCTGTATAGATTCAATTTAGTATAGGAAAATAGTGTGGTATTAGTGAAATATGACAAATATTTCTCTGCCTGAGGTAGTAGTTCATCCTGTAAATGTTATACACATGAATCTAAACTGTGGTTGGAAGCTACTCTAGACTGGCTTTGAAGATCATCATGGTGCTGGGAATCTCTAAAAACTTTGTGCCTTACTGACTGAATGCAGCCTTGTGTCCTCCAAGTGGTGGTAGTTGAGACTGGATCCATAGCCCCTGTGTGTGTATTAGATTTCTGCTGGGATATCCCAGGGCAGCACATTACAGTTGGCTGCAGTATTAGTAATTTCCTGGCTGGTCTTTCCCTTTAAAGGAGACACTATCTATGCCTGTGACATAAGAACAAATACTTTAATGTAAATATTTTCCAAGTGGAATTACTCATTATTAACACAGACAGTTCTGAAGGCAAATAAAAACAATATGTGTCAGCAAAAACATTATTATTAAGGAATTCAGTCTTCAAACCACACCATGATTCATAGAGCACCTGACTGATTTTTTTTTTTTTTGCTTCTCAGTCTCTTTTTTCCTCTTCACTAATATGAAAATGTCTTATGGGTCATATTTTCTGTATTCATAGATCTGACTGATACTATGCCACAGGTTTACCAGAAGGCTTGTGTTGGTGTCTGATAAACTGGAAGCATCGGGGAAGATGGCTTGGGTAACCTGTCTGCTGAAATGTTGTGTAAGTGAAAGAGAAATGGAGAGGGTGACATTAGGCTAAAATAAACTGAAGTAAATCTACAAACAGGCCTAAAAAAGGTCCACCTGGAATGAGAGCATGTGGTGAGACGAGAAGACAAGTAGAACTTTTTTCTTTACTTTAAAGAAAAGGCTGAAAGGCTCGTCTTCAGTGGAACCTGGTTGGAGCCTGTGCATTTCAGTGCTTTCTGGTCAATGGCTTTCTGCATTCATGTCAGGCATTATGGAGGGGGTGAATACCGTGGGAAAATGAAATAGTTAAATAATCATTAAATAAATTCTGAATTCCCCTCTAGTTTACCCTCCTGTTTAGCTTTTTTTGGTTTAGACTCACTGTGCTGCAAGGAGAACTTCTAAATTTTTAATTTCTTTTTTTTTCCTTAAGAATACTTTTCCATGGAATCCCATCACTATAGTAGTAGATTTTTATGCTCCTTGGAATAGGTGAAGGAGAGAGGATGAAAAATTAATTCATTGCAAATAATCTAGTCTAAAGTTTTAACTAACTAAGTTTTTGGGGGGTTTATTTGTTTTTTTTTCCTTTCTTTTTTTCACTAAATGAGTTTGTGATACCTTCCTGCCTCAGATCTCTTAAATCAGAGCTGAATTTCTTTTATGAGGCCTAAGGGAAAGTTGAAGGTTATGTTCCTTACTTTCTTTTATAAATATGTTACAGTCCATTTCATCTAGAATATGGCTCTTTTCACAGCTGGTTGTTGAGTTGGTTCTATAGGCTCTACTGTAATTTAAATCACTTAATAACCTTCCTTTTTCTTTTGATTATGTTTCTTTTTTGAATATGAAGGGCACTAGTTCTAAACATAGATTTTAAAAAGTACACTGTGGTTTCCCTGGACATCTAAAACTGTGTTATATTTCTTTTATAGATCTGGTATGTGCAAAATGAAAAAAAATAGTCTTCATCCTAATCCACATTTTTAAAAAAAGGCTAAAAATTCACTCTTAAGTAGTACTCACAGCAAATAATTCTTTCACTGCTTAGTTTATATCAAAAATATATCAAGTTTTACCAGATTCTTTTCCAACTGAAATGAAGCAAAAGGACAGGAAGGTATATTAAGATGAATGACACTCATTTCAGAGAAATGTATGGCTGATACACTTTTCATTGTCTGAAACTCCTCATGTTCTAATCTCTGTGAAGTGATTTTGTTCTCTATGCTCCCTCAGATCTAATCAGAAAATCCACTATCAGATCTCATGCAGAAACCCATAAAATAACTGCACATTTAATGTATCCTCTTGGTTTTGGTGCAAACTTGATAATTTGAGGAAGTCAGGAGTTTTGTTTTCTTACTTCTACTTTTTAGTAAAAATCATCATTTCCACAGATTTCACAGGTTGTCTCAATCAAAATGCAAGCATTTTGCTTGCAGAACTGTATTACAACATGTTCTTTGAAATCCAGTGGGTAACAAAATCAATAGAAGGAAACAATACCAGCCCACTTACTGGAAATATCCCTAGGGGCACCCTCTCTGCACTTGGGGCTGCTTTCCATCCATCAGACACGCACTGCAACTCTTGTCTCAATTTGCCACAGTTGCTTTAAGGTCTTTGACCAAGTTCACAGGTTTATGGAGACAACTATATTTCCCAGGCACAAATATAAAAATTTGATGCTTTTGCTGTTTGTCAAACAGAAGAAAAGGAAAATGAACACCGAGAAGCACCATGGTCCCGTGTGTAAGGAATTTACCAGTGTTTGTGGGAATGATCTAAACTTTGCATGTTTTGCTGGCTTTATCTATGAAACTTATATCAGGATCCTGGTTTATCTGCAGCTGACACTGACAGCTGGTGAAGGAGGATAAAAAACCTTTGGGGTTTTGGCCCATCATTAACTGCTTTATAGCAAAAACTTTCAAGCGTCTGAGCTTAAAAATGTAATGTGCGTCCTCCAGTAGTACATGTTTGTTCTTGATTCTATGATCTCTCATTTTCTTGCCAGAGGGGTAGGTGGATTTGCTGTGCTGTGGAAATATGACTAAACTTGGCCTGAAACTTAACAAATTGTATACTCTTTGCTTATAGTTAAACCACAGGTTAGCAGATCTATTTTTAAATCAGCAGCGACCCTGAGACTCTGCTTTCTGTACTAGGAGATGACATGAATGGGTGATGCAGCAGAAGGAACAGAACTCTTCATCATGCAACTCTGAGGAGCCCATCCTTTCTCTTGTTCGTTTATCAAAGGTCTAGTTTCCACTCAGGTCATTTTTTTTTGCTATAGCAGTTTTCCAGTGCTCCAAAATCCTTTTGTATAAAAAATTGCTTTTTCTACTCTCTCCTCTCCCAAATCAACTTTACTATTTTATGACTTGGTCAGTTTTTTCTGCATTTTCTTTCATGAAAAGAGACCCAGTCCCACAAATGTCCAGTGTTTTATTCTTCTACAGCCAGAATAATTAGGAATTATGGCAGCAACTCCATGGCAGATAGAATCCATCCACAACACAGACTGGAAACAGCTCGGGCAATCTGGAGATTCTCAAAGACCAATATAGCTCCTGTGCTGCAAAGCTGTGGCATCACTTGTACAGTGATTTGTAGAGCCGAGATCTCTCTGATCATTGACCAAATGAGTGCATCCTCTTTCTATTACATTTTCCATCTAATGTGTACCTGTTTCCTATAAAAACATTGTTGAGTCCCTTAAATTCCAATTGTGCAACTGTAGGGTACTGCTTTGGTGCTGTAGACAAACAGTATTGCTATCTTCCTGGATAATGTCACTCCTTATTTCCCTACAACTTGACTTCTTGACAGTATTAGATGAAGTCCCTCTACATTTTGTTATAGCTTTTTTTTTTTTTTTGAGTGCTATATGGCATGTCCAGTCAACTTCCATATGGGGATTTTTAATTGGGAAGAAGGAGGTGGCAAATATTTCCTTTTAATTGCAATATGAGAGCAGAATAAAAATAGCATATCAATTACGTTGTATCTGCTAGGGCGGTTAAGGCTTATCGTCTTCATTTTCTGCTGCTTTCTGAGCAATGAAAAGCAGAACTTGAACAATTTTTTTTCTGGAAGAAAAGTAATCACCAGGGCATGGTGATGATAGTTCAGGAAAGAAGTAATGTGATACCGTTGAGGCCCTGTGCAGCCCAGTGCCCAATTACGGTGGGGGCTAAGTCCAAAGAATAGTGGCAGAAGAACAGAACAATGAAATGCTCACCACGTGCTCTCGTGGTATAGACAAGTCAATCCATCATGAGTGCACAGCCTTGCATTTGGGAGATCCAGATGATACACACTGGGGTTTTCCTGTATCAGCAGTAGTGTCTCTATTGTTGCCTTTTAAAAGCTCTTTTCTAGCGAGGCCTAGGGCATGATTGAAATCCTTGTTATTGCACTTGCTCTGCCTCAATCAATCTTCATGTGTGATACAAGGCCAACCTGGTCTCGGGCTCTTTATCTGCTATTTCTGCTTGCACTTGTTAAGAATTGTTAAGAATGCACTTACTGACCTAAGACCTAACAATTTCTTTTATGTGAGCCGTATCCATCTACTACATAGTGGAGAGAACACCTTTTAATTGTGATTCTAATCGCTCAGTGCAAAAATATTTGCTTTAACTGACTAATTCCCAGTCAAACCTTCATCTTGCTATGTTTATGGCTGTGTTTTTCTAATGTACATTCCTGTGGATTATTTTGCAAGCCATCCCATGGGTGTGTTAAGCATCCAAGCATCCTTGCAAACAGTTACTGCAGATGTATAGCTATAATTCAGGTGAATCATCATTCCCCTTGTTAAAGTTTTACAACAAAATATTTGGCTAAATGCAAATGGGAGAGGTCTATTTAGGGATCAGATTAAAAGCAACCTAGGTTTGTCATGCAAGGGATAAAATAGCCTTAGACGTGCAGTTTAGATTTAATAAGTCCACAGATGGGCAGTATCTTTAAAAATTAAGTGCTGTTCTACTGTCAAAATTCTCAGGGTCTGATTCACTGTCAATGTGTTATCAATACAAGACCCTCATATAGGATTTCTGGAGTAAAAAGCTGGTGTAAGCAATCATTTGCAGGAACATGGTGTGTTTGCATTTCTGTTGCAAGTGGAGAAGGGTTAATGTGACCTCAACACATGTGGTACTGACCCGGGTCGCTGGAGGATGCATTGACTCAGAGCATCACTGCTGAGGCTCTGCAAACTCTGACTATAAACTAACCCCACACTTGCCCCTGCAGATGTCCAGCTGTCCTTTCTCAGTCCTGCTCTGTGAATATGCTTAAAAGTGCTTTGTCATCAGGAGATACTTCAAGTAATCCATTATATTATTTTGAACTTAGATAAAACCCATCTGTGGGCTGTGTGGCCAAGAAGGCACAGGGCAAAAGCTGTGCTGGCACAAATGTCATTTGATCTGGTGAATGTTTATTGTCTTCTTGAAAACAGAAATGGAACAGAAAATTCAGCTACCCATACTACAGCACCTAAGGGCCTCAGAAAATGGAAGAGTAATGTGGAAGAGGAATAAATACCTTAAACCTGAATTTCAGGTCTAGCAAATTGAAATGTCGAACTTGCTACTTCTTCCCAGACAGTGGCTGTTTTATTCTTATCCTTTTTTTGTCAACATTTTTCTTCCTGTTGTTTGCTGGTTCATTGACCAAAATGCTATCATTCTGGTTGGAGTGTTTATATACGCTCATGTCCACTAATTTGAGTAATTGTAAATACCACTATCCTACAGAGGTCTGTTTGTTCAGAATTCAACCACATAATTACTTGGTGCAGGAGAACTGGCCATATCATTCTCTGCTATGTTCAGAAAGCTTTGGTGGCTTCTGGAGGAAAAGTGAAGCAACTGAAAGATCTTACAGAGCTCTGCATCTTGCTTTAGTTTTATGACCTTAAAACTTTGGACCTGTTTACTAGTCATGCTGTAACTCTTTGTCCCACTCTCTTTTCTGTGTCCCTATAAACAAAGAAAATTCAGCTAAAAATCATCTATGCTCAGGAAAATTTAGTACAGCATTGTGACTAGAATAGATTTTCAAAAGAATGACATTTGTCAAGTAATAATACAATGTTTGCCTTCTGTAACTGCTTCCAGCAGAGGATTTCATAGCTAAATTCCTTGTCTATTGCTACCACAGTCATTTGAGGAGAAGGTTGTCTCATTCTGTGAGGAACTGAGTGTGGAATTGAAAGAAGAGACAATGACAGTCATTCTGTGGCTGACTGGCAGTTTTCAGTTCTCTCATTTCCACGTCATGGCTGTGATTCCTGGCCCAGCTCTGCTTTTCTAAGCTGGGTTTTCCCGTCGCATCTCTGGAACCCAAATCAACTGTTGCACCAGTGACTGCTGAGAGGACAGACAAATCCCTTGCGCAGAGATCCAGTCACTCACACTCACACATCACCCAGTACAGTCATTCAGACCTTGTCGGCCAAGCCTAAGGCCACCCGTAAATTCACTATTTTAGTTCATATTTTAGAATGACTAGCATTCAAGAGGGGTTTTTCTACCTTGTTTTAGACCCTTCTTTAGATGAAGGGAATAATTCTACAGCAGCCCTAAAGCAGATGTAAAATAATCAGCTCTCAATATTAACGCAGCCCTGCCTCCTTGGTTATATTCCCTTGGCAAAACTCATGGCTTGTCGACAGTTTTACCTGGTGAGGGCACTGAGTGTGCGGGCTGTCCTTTCCTCACCCACTTGCAGTGGAGGGTGAGGTCTGGAGCAGGAACGTCTCTCTTCATCCCTCACAGGACTCTATCTTGGCACATAGCTCGAAATTTAGCCCTTAAGAGGGACTTGTGCCTGAAGCATAGACATCCTATTCATTGCAGGTAACTGTGGGGTAGAGCCCACACTGTTGGGGTAGATAACTCCTGCTGGTTTGCTGCTCACATAGAAAATACTGACTGGTAGTACCCTTCCTTAGCACACTTTACCTTTAGGTACTCTTTGGAAAACACAGACTAGTAGGCTGCTTTCTCGGGGAGCTTTCTGTGTAAGGCTTTTCAGAGAACTGTAATCACCAAATACCTTTAAGAGATGGAGCCACAAATTAGAAAAGAAATAAGCAGAAAGAATTGGTCCTTTGGGTACAAGAGGGACTGAAGTTTAATATGTGAACTTCATGGACAGTCCTCACCTCAGCACGTGCTGCTGTTTTGTTTTTTTTTCTTTTTAGTCTCTCCCCATGCTTCATACTGGCCACTGAGGCCAGCCATCATCTCAGAGATCTCACGCCAGATATAAAGAGACCAACAACCAAGTTTATATAGTGTTCATTAATGTGGTTCATTAGTTTTTGAATGCACTTTTTTCTATACCTACAGATAGTAAGTGGTGAGTGATGCCATGAAGAAAACCAGTTGTTAACCAAGAAAGTTGAGTAACTTGCCCAAGGACACACTTTGAAGTGGCTGGTTCCACCCAGGTGGATTTTTGTGGTGCACCACTGAAAGCACTTCAGTTTAGCATGAGCAGAAGGGATCACCTATACAATCTTTTAGCAGTAAGCTACAAAATTCAAGTTTTCTATAATAAACAGAGTAGGTCCTGACTGCTTTGTTTCAAGGGATTAGAAATTAGTTCAGATTGAAATGGGAAGAAGTGGAAGCAACACTTATTCCCAGCTGTTACTGTATTTCTCATTTGCTGTACTGAGAGTCTACAGTTGTGTAATTGTGAAGACAATTTTAGACTCTTTCATACTTGAGAATACGGTAAGTTATGTTTTACCTGTCTGTCTCTGGAGAAGAAAAGCTTTAATTAAGTCTTGCTTTAATTATGTCCCATCTATACAGTACCTTAATGCATTATGAGAACATGACATTTCCTATATCCCTGCCTTCTGGGAAGGTTTAGATGCTGAATCCTCTAATACTTTATAAAGTTCCATGCTGTTATTAAATGAATATGTGAAACAAGATTATTAATATATGCATTGTTATAATAATTGCTAAGTAGTGGTGAAAACCTGAGTGATTAAAGTATGATCTGGAACTTTCTTCTGAAATAAAAGAATTCTGTGTTCACATAGAAATTCTCCAACACTAGTGGTCCTGATGATCTGCTGGCATGACTGGTGTCCTGGATCAGAACCTCATTTCACAAAAAACAGTATTTTATCAGTGTCACTGGTAACTGTACATTACCATTCTGTGCTGTTCCAATACTTAGTTTAATTAAAAATACCTGATCTTTGCAGGTTGTCTTAATTAAGCTAATGAGAATGTCATAGCTTCTGATATTTATTGAAAATAATGTCCTTGAAATGAACTTTCAGGCATTATTTTATTACAAGCTGGGAGTGCTTATGAGCAAGAGATTATTAGGAATGTGCATAAACAAAATATGAGGTCCTTAATATCCTGTGCTGAGTATCCATTAGTCTTTCTCAACATAATTATTAACATAATAGAAATTAGAGCTGATAAAAGTAAAAAGAATGAACAACCATGGACTTCCCTGTGTCTTCCCCAACTTCTGTGACTTAATCCTTAGTGAAAAGTCCTAGAATAGCAGTAGATGTTTTAAATATTTTAAATATATGCAATGGGGAGTTATATGTTTTCTACAATGGAAGAGCAACACATTGATGCCTTTTCTATATATATAGTTTTTTATAGTTCTTTTATATTCCTTTTCAAGTTGTCACAGCTTGACGTGTGAATCTGCTTGGTTATTAGGTAACCCAGCATGCAGCAACTGAAAATGACATTTGTCTTAATGCATCAAAGTAAATATTTTTCACTTGAAGATGACACATCTCTCCAGGGCATCAGACTGACTCCCCTGAAGGTGAATGTGCATCCACTCAGGATGCATAATTTGGAATGTTTTTGCTCCACCCCTGTTTACTTTTGCCCTCCAGTCAGTTGTGTTGTCCAGACCTGTTTGTAGTCAGTTGCATTATCCCACAGCCTTTTGTGTCTTCTGCACACACCTGTCTTCTGCCTTGAAAACATGAACTCCAAGACCATTCCTTTCATGCTTGGTCCTATTCTTCTCTTCATGGGTAGGTTGCTGCTTTCCCTGACAGCAGCGATTTACAAGGCATATGATCCCAGCAATTCTGAATACAACTCATATTTAAACTCATATTTTCCCTTTTCAAGTGATATGAGGCAACAAGGAAGTGATAATATTTTGCAGGGAAAAACTGAGAAGTGGTGGTAAGAAGCCCATGGACATATTACAATAAGCTTCAAAATTTATCTTAATGATGAACAATATGACTTTGTACCCAGACAATTTTGCTGCAAGTATGAATTTAACCTTGGACACAAACTAATTGTTATTTTTTGAAAAATCTTTTCCATATTTAGCACTGTTTGAGGCCTACTTGTAAGAATGTAACAGTGCTGCAAATACCTTATCGCAGGAGTGTGTGCAGCTGATAACAGACCAACAATGCATGCAGCTTATCTTTAGGGAACTGATCTATCAAAGGGTCTCTGTCCTCTCAGCTCTTGGTATTCCGTAACATGCCCTGTGTTCCAGTTCCAGTATCAGAGATTTGTCCCTTCAAAGGAGCTACAGACAGATGACATTTGAACTCCCAGTAGACTGACAACGTGGAAGCATTTCTCAGAGTACTGCTTACTGCAAAGGAGGGGGTTGGTTTCTAACGTCTCCAAACCCCTTGCTGTTGCTCTCAAGAAGGTGAGGTGTTAATGCTCTGTGAAGGTGATTGTCTTCCTCGCCCACTCTACCACTGCACAGGATCAAGGTTGTAATCAAGTTACTGCCATCCAAAAAAATCAGATATCTTTTTTATAAACTCTTTTGTTTACAAGGCCTCAAATTTGCTACTCAGAAGCGTAAGACACATTCATAACTGGTCATCTTGCTTCTGTTAAGCCTTGTTTCCACTGGGAATACGTCAATATGAAGAAGCAATGCAATGCAGCAGGAGCCACGTAATGGAGTCAAACTGTGCCAAGGACCTGGTATCCACAATGTGAGTTTCAGAGTTTTTTTAATACAGTCTTAATAAGGATGCACCCTATACGTGTGAATTGGGCTGAATTGGATCTAGTTCCCTCAAGAAAGCAAAGGGTGCAGAACCTGATTTCAAAAGAAGGTCAGAGCAGGAAATGTATTTTCATAAATATGTATCCTTTCTCATATACCATAGTATGGTGGGAGTTGTGCATGTGCTATGACACCTTCTGGGTGATATTATAGGCCAGTGGAGCTTAAGTTTGCTGTTTTCCTACACTTACCTGTGAACTTGTCTGGAAATCTTGAAATGTACAGAAGGAAGATGGAGAGGCAGAAAATGATGTAAAATGTGCAGAGGTAATCCCACTTTGCGAGCACAAAGGCTGCAATTTGTCCTCTGCTTTCTTTCTGCTTGCCTGCTTCAGCTAGGACCAGGGAGAGCCTGATCATCCAATTACTTGCTTTCACAGTGTTTCACATGGACAGTCTCTGGATTAAAGAAAATAATTGAGTGGCTAGCGTTTTCACCTAGCTTTTAAAAGGTTGCAATAAGCCTTATTTTAATACTTCCACCTCCTGGTTTCTGGCATACTGGCTAGGTGGCATATTCTTTCAGCTTCCTCTTCAGAAACATTATTCTTCTTGTAATTTCTCATACGTTTCACTAGAACTCGGCTGGGCTGCTGTTTAATAAATCCTACACGCTTGCATTCTCATCCTCCTCACCTCCTTCATTTTTAACCAGGTATCAGTCACACTAATAGCATTATATATCTCCTGAAGATAGTTCTGTTAGACTGGAAACTGGTTCATTGATGCATAGCATTTGCATAAGAGCACACCAGCTTTTCATTCACTGTGGGGTTTCTCCTTTGCCACAGTTTATTTTTACTTGTGTGTACTACGGTAATGTGGCTTTTTTTCCTCTCGTCCAGCTGAATGCCAAGAGCAGTTAGGGAAGGAAGGCAGCAAAGAATTGCCATTAGGCATGGTGGAAGTATTCTTTAATGCTTGATGTTTCTGCTTTTGAAGGATTGATTATCTTTCCTTTGATAGCACCCATATTTCTCTCTCTGCCTTCTATTTTTAATAGTTCCTGATATTTCAAAGTAATGCCTTTCCTTTTCAGTGTGCTTAGGGCTATTAACTGTCTTAATAGTAAATGCTTCTTATGCTTAAGTTTTGTCAATGCAAGAATTTTCTTGCAGAGCTGCTGCCAGAAAATCAGTTCAGTGTACAACTTTTCTGAGGCTTATTGTTGCTGTGACTCGAATATCAGATAAAGCTTGAAAATAAATCAGTCTCCCTCTTTAGAAAACCACACTGGTACTGTTTCTTTGGAAACATTCACCAGTGGCTCACATTTAAATAATGGTGGAGATAGATATTGAAGCTAAATAATGGCCAATTGTCTCTGGTATCCTATAACAGTCAGTGACACATCAAGGCTTCATGGCTGTCATCACGCAGTCCATGACAACGCCGGGGACTCCCAGAGTGACAGCATGAATGGTGTGCTGACCTTTCCCTTTCTCAAGTTTTCTGCTTGCCACTTGACAGAGGGAGGAGGACAGGAGCAGGCTGTTATGCCTGTTGCCATTTACCTTCCTGTCTAGAATTCTACATCCGCTTACCATTCTTGTTGATAATTCCCCGGATATTTACACTGTAGCACTTCTATCAGGAACATTTCGTATTTTTTAAAACAAACATATAAAATCACATAGGAAAAATTGTGAAGCTTTCAATGATGCATGAGTAAGTATTCGAATATGGTGTATTTTGTTTGCTTGTAATGATATAGGATTTTATTTTCATTTATAGCTGAGGTCACAAATAGTTCTGCAACTCTTTATCACCTTTTGAACTCGGTTGCAGTTTTGTCATCTGTTTTGGTAGGCTACAGATGAGACAAAGGTATGCGGCTCTCTAATCTGCTGTTTCTGCTTGGATGAGAGTAAAAGAAGTCTGGATTTAAGCCCCCTCTTCTGTTTCCCTTGGCTTTCAAAGATCTAAGATGCTTCCTTGTGCTTCTCAGCTGCTAACCTGAGTCAGCTCTGATCTGGGTTGTAGCCGCAAGTGTCTCTACGTGGGACAATTACAGATGCATGACCTAATGGAGGGAGGAAAGCATTGAGGAGCTGGGGTCATGTCCCAGCTTGGTCATAGGCAATGTGCCTTCAAAAGGAGGAAGGCAAGGATATTTCTGTATGTCATGAATATATTTGAGGATGAAACACATCAAGTGAGTGAGATACATTGGGTTACCATAACAATGCATACAGAGTCTGGACAACTGCTTGGCCCTCTCTCAGTGAAATATCATAAGCTAGTTGAAAGATAACAAATAATTTGGCTTCTCACGTTTTATCATCTGCTTTGGCCATTTCTGCATGTTTTTTGTTTTTTGGGTTTTTTTTAAGTATTTTGTCAAGTGAGTTCCCTTAAGACCTCAGTACACTGAGGGTTTCCACTTCTTAGGAGTATAAGCCAGTTAACCATGGAAATTTCCAGAGTTGTATGGAGTCAAATTATTAAAATATGCACCTCTTCTATGGTATAATGGTCTCTCTCTGTGGCATTAATCCTTCTCCTTTTCATACAATGCACTTGAGATGCTGCTTTTCTCTGTAGGCGGCAAGTATTGTCATAACTTTTCAAGAGCTATTCACCTTTTAAATGTAGAAAACAGTTCTCATTGTACTTCAGATAGAGAATAATCCCTTTTCTTTTGCTCCTTCGTCCTCCATGGTACGCTGATGATAAGTGAACTCTCAAGCAGTTACAATTTCACAGGAGCTTTCATGGATTGCAGAGCTCTGGGTTTTTCAGATACCACGCATTCAATCAGCATCACTTGGAATGTCTCTCTGTTTTTAAATCTGACCTGTTAATGTCGCTACATTAATCCTAAATACTGCATTTTACAGTGGGAATTCTTGTGGTTCTCTCCTTAATGTCTTCTCATTCTTTTTTTCTGAGCAGCTGTTGGTAGCTCTCCCTACTGCTGTCAACTCTTAAACCTCTGCATTACAAACTGCAGGCTAGAGCGAACTTACTGCATTAAATTAAGGCTCTGCAAAGTTGGCTTACAATACACATCAGGAGCCCAAAAATAAAGAGAAGTGGAAAACTGAGCCATTCCTAATGTAATGTGCTAAACTTAGTTTATACTTTGATCCATGAATAACTAGCACATTAGAAGCCTTTAAAATAATATTTTATACAAAAATCCAGCTGGTGACATTCTTTCTGTGCTGCAAGTATAGAAACAATAATACCAGTGTTAGGGCCACAGCACTGCTAGAGAAAAAGCACAAGAAAGGCCTCTCTGGAAACACAGTGAAGTTTGAAAACTAATGCTGAGTGCTGTAAAACTGAGACTGCTCTCTAAATGCATCAGTTGACAATACATTCTGCTCCCAGTATAAGCAAAAATGTAGCAGAGAGTTATTAATTACATCACTACACCTATATAATAGAGTTCACTGTAGTTATGTAGGAGTTGACGGTATTCAAGCAGTTTCTTTTGATGAAGTAATCGGGCTGCTTCTGGGGTCTGTTTCAGCTGCTAGGGGCGTGCTTCAAATGTAAATGACTGCCAAATGGATTCCTTCTAAATTCCAGCCAATTAAAATACATTTAAAGTGCAGCTGGTGGAGACCAAAAGGCTTATAATTGCATAAGAAATGTTTGAGCATGAAACAAATCCCTGAAGTTTAGCGAATGGCAATTATTAAATACTGCATTTCTGGGGAAGTAGAGCAATTGAACAAAGAGCCTTCCAAAACTGCAGTCAGAAGCAAAGATGACACTTTTACCACCACCTTAAAGAGACAAAACGAGGAGTGTGTTTGTTAGGGTGTCAGTTTTCTACCCTTGGCTCTTTAAACCATGCAAGTTTGGCAGCTTGCCCTATGTGGTGCTGCATACAAATATTGACAGAACAGTGTGGTGTTTGTTAAACCCCTTCTTGGGAAGTGAGTGATTGAAACTCTGAAGGAAGATCTGAGAACCTCAGACATTATATTTTTTCTCAGTAGCACTATAATATTTACAGAATGAAACAGAAAATAGTGAATGGGGTGTAATGAATGACCTTCCTTTTCTGCTTTGCCTTGTAAGTAAGGACAGATTTTTTGTTTAATGCTTTAAATGTTATTATAAAAGAGGTTTACAGCTAGTAGCTCTGAAAGATGCCATTAACACTTTTGATTTAACCTCATGTTTTGGGAAAAAGCTTGGCTGATAGAACAGACCTTGTAAATAGGTGAAAGACTTTACCCAGGAAGTAGCTGTGTGCAGATGCTGCAGATAATGTGTTCTATAGATGCACAAACCTTTACAGAGTTTTTAGTACACATCTATATTTGAATGTTGGTACTTTCCAGGCATTTTATGGTCATGCTTGCATCTGCCTAGAAGTGAGATTTCTAATTTTTCTGCCGTTACTATTCCTTTGTAAAATTAAATCTTGATTTGATAAGTAGATCATTGTGCTGATTTTAGAAACAGAAACAAAAATTTTTATAGACAGTTTAGAGTGTTTTTTTCTATGTAATATTTTGTCTGAGGATACTGTCTTTAATATTTTGGTATAAAACAAACCACTGAAATTAGGTGAATTAGAAGGATTCCCTATGTTGTCTCAGGTTTTTCTTAACTGTATCAGGAAGTAATAAATGAAACTGAAAACAAAATGTTTTCCAGAACTAGCAAGTATTGTTTTCTGCCTGTGTTGTATCTTATTACATGAAATTCATATGAAATAATTTGAAATTCCTGATTGCTTCCTCTTCTAGCATATCCTAGTCAGTCAGTCAGTCCATTTTGACTTCACTTTTGACTTCACTGTGAGTAAAGGCTCCTGCAAAGTTCCTAGTGACAGATCATATGGCAGCAGTAGGAGTTCAGTTAAATGTGCCTTGTTGATTGTTAATGTGTAAGTAGCATAGAGCACATGCCAAAGGCAGGCTCATGAGAATTAACCTTATTGCCAAAATAAGTGTCAATTCAATTATAAAATCAAGTTTTAAAGACATTTGTCAAGAAACTTAAACACGAGTACAGAAATACTATGAAAATAACTGTAATGCAGCTAATCCTCCCAAATTTAAGAGAATCAACATTAAAAATTTCTAAATTGAGGGGTTGGTTTTCTTTTTCAAATACCATTATCGACTGAATATTATTACAGAGGGCAATCTGTTGAATAGATTGAAGCCACTTTATTTGGGTAAGTCCAACTCATCACCAGCCACTGTTGCAAAATTAGGATCAATGATAAAAGCAATAAGTATTGTGGAAATAGACATTTCTGTATGTTTATGAAATTCATGGTATACAAAAAGTAATAAAAATAATGTACGAAAGTTTTAGCAGCACCTGGTCTATAACAACATTAAATGTTTGATACAAGCCCCAAGTAGGAGAATAGGAGAGTGTAAAAAGCAGTTAGCTGATTGTAAGGCAGATTTTTTTAATGTTTGAGATCTACAAGCAGTGCAATATAAGTAATTTTTTATTACAAAACACCAAATAACCCCTTTTTAAAGTTGGCAAATGATGAAGCTGAAACTGCATCTAGAGTCACTGAAAAGCAGGCTGCTAGTTGTCTTTTTTGATGGAATCTCAGGGCTAATAATGATAAAACTTGTTTCATACTAAGCCTCTGTCTTAAACAGGCTTGACTCACTCAGTATAAATCAAGGAATGAATCTAAGTCTTCCTGCATAATAACATTTTTCATGTCATTTACTTTTCGTTTTTGCATATGTGCAATGATGGATGTATCTCCTAGGTCCAGTGGTTCATCTAATACACCAGTTACCTTAAGGAAAGCAAGAGAGGTGCTTAGAAAGTGTACAAACAGGTGCAGAGAATGTATTAGCCCTCTGTATTTCCCTCTTGATCTCATTGTACCAGTTCTGGGCTGGAGTTTAGCTGTTTCCAAATTAGAGCCTCCTTTGCTGCACAATTAACTAGAGAGTGAGTGTGTCTTCAGGGGACACACTGGCCTGTAGGCACTGCTGACAGGACTCTGGAGCTTGGTGCAGCTTAGGCTGAGCTACATATGAAACTTTCCCAACTGTGGAGCACTTCTGCACAGGTGTTGAGGAAACAGTTTGGGAACACTTAAAAATTTTTTAGATGTCCCCAGGGTTAAATATCCTTTGGAAAGCTGGCTTTCTCTATTGTTTCCTTGGATATTAGCCCTTAAATTCTGCCAAAATGTGGGCAGGTTTCTACTGAGCCTTTCCCCAGAACGACTTGCTGAAAAGTTGTACAACTTCAGTGTGTCTCCACAGGGAAAATTGCATAAGTCCAACTGAAGGGTCGGCATAATTTATAATGGCAAGTAGATGAGAACTTGCCTGGAGTTTTCCCCTGGGTAGTATTACTCAGTGATTCTGCTACAGTAAAAGCCACTACTACTTCATGTCTTTGGCAGGTCAAACTCTGAAATTTTTGGGTATTTGAACATATACTCTTCTTTATTAAAAGCCTTTCATGGAGTCTGCAATGGTTATACTGCCCACAGGACTGGAGAATGGCTGTTTTGCTGGTTTCCTGAACAGGAAAGTGCTCTTTGGTTTCTACATTAAAACATCTATTAATTTTAGGTAGGATTTACTATTCCTTTTCTTATGATTTTGCTGGTGCTCTAAAGAACTCTGGAAGACAGAACCTGGCCCCATGTTTAAGGGAAGTGGCACAGCAGTGGGAGGATATCAAGTTAATTACTGGATAAAGATCAAAGTTTGACCCAACCTGAAGCCTAGTTAACAGCAAAACTCCCTCTACCTTTGCAGAAGGTGGATTTTTCCTAAGTGTGTGGTATTCTCCAATAGCTGTGAGGATGGAAGCCTCTGCTTTTTATGTTGTGCTGCATCCAACCCCTTGATAATGCCTCATGTATGATGTTCAGGTACAGATGTAGGTATTGGCCTAAGGGAGCTGCCGCCCTGTGTCAAACTTTGAGGTTTGGCACTGGTTTCTGTGACAGGAGCTGCCTGACCCATGTTTCCCTACCACTGCTCTATCTTCCACCGTGGTCACTGCAGCTGGTCCTGAGATCCACAGTCCTCCTGGCACAAGGACAGAAAGAAGCTGTAATGCAGTGGGAGACTATGGGAGGAGTGTGTTAGCTTGGAATACTTTAAGTGCATCTTCCACGGTTCTTTCCTAAATTCATTATCACTCCAGAACACTTGGTCTGTCCTCACACGTGAGGCAATGTGTACTGGGATTTGACTGTTAACATTTTGCCTCTCAGTGGGCAATGGTCTAATGACCTTTATAGGGATTTGCCAAATACTGAAACCACTTGAATCAAAATATCTTTAAAAAAGCCAGAAGGCTAGTGGTTGTTTTCAAGATTAAAAGTGAAAATTGCTGATGTTGATTGCAAACTGAATTTATCATTCCCAGCAAGTTGTGTCTGATAGGTTGCTCGTAATCTTGTGACCTGTGAACTAAAAGCAAGTGCAACTACTGCACAGTGTCTTTACAGAGGAATCGCTGAGATCAACTAGAATAGCACTCAGGTTTCTTCACCTTCCTCAAACAGTAAGCTTTGGTCCTCAGAGAGGTAGACAATTCTCGCTTCATTCTTGTCTTACTAGTAATTTGCTTGAAAAACACAGCAGAAGAACATTTTATGTCCGTTGCTGGTGGTATCCTAAAGCCACACCATGGATTGCTCTTGCCCTTTGGGCATGTTTGCTATTACAAAATAAAACCTGCTGGGGAAGCAGTTCTGGGATTTTTCAGTTTGTGGGATTTTTAAAAAATAATTTTTTCCCGTTTTCTTTGGTTAGTCATTGTTTTGGTTAGTGTTTTCTAGGGATCACGGGTAGGAAAGTTGGGGGACAAGTTGTTGTGAGGACAGACAATTATTACCAAACATAGAAGTCGTGTAATAAATGGTGGAGAATAATGTATACCAGATGTGTATATCATGCTGAATATAATTTTGGTAGGAATGATTTACAGTAGGAATTAGTAGAAGGTAAGCAGGGCCAATCTCAACGTATTGTGGGAGATCTCTTTTTGTCAGGGCTCTGTGAACACTTGTTAGTGTTTGTGGAGCTAGTTCTTTGGTAAACTTTATTCCCTTTGCTACAGTTTTATGTCATAAGGATAAGTGGAGCAATCAATAGTCATTGACTAGTCAAAGACACATGATCAATAGTCAATGACAAAACATAAATTTAGAGCTATCCTTGAATTACCCAAATTATGGGACTAGCAATGCTCATACAGGTTGTCCTTCAAATCTGGGAGCTTGTAAGAGCTCTGGCAGTCCTGTCTGCAGAAATTCACCACAACAGTGAATTTATCTCTTAATCTATAGTCTTTAAGAGATCATTCCAAGTCTCACGCTGTCTGTCTGAGCGCCTGTGGATAAACTGAAAAGATTAACCTCTGCAAAACTGCTGATGCACTTTGCTGGTGGCACAACAGGCAGCTCCCCAGCCTCTCACCTAAACAACAAAATTATCATGCACACAGTGAAGCTGTAGACAGTCTTTCCTTCCTAGAAAGCAAGTCTAATGAAACCAGTATTTTAGTTATCCAGAGTTGGACAGTTCAGGGCAGTAGTCCAGAATCTTAAAGTTGTTGTGGTAACTAGAGTTGATAAATGAGAACATCACACTTAAATGAGATTCTAAGGCCTTGGTGATCAGTATGAGTAGCTGTGGCTCACAAAATTGATCCTGGGCCTTTTTGAAATTATTGTTTCAGGCAGACACCCTGCCTGCAGGACCAAGGTTATTTTCCTGTCCAAAGTCAAGGAGTTATCCCCCTCCTGTCTTCTATGGTAAGAGCAACTAAGCAGGAATTCAGCATCATTTTTATATGACTTCTTCTATGGTAGCCCACATGAATGTTGTCTTTGTCACATCAACACAGGACAACTTCACCTAGATAGGCAGCCTGACTCATTACTGTGAGCTCTGTTTCTGTAGGGTTAGACTGTGTCTCTAGACACCAATTTTTATGACTGTGATTGCTCCAAGGAAGGAATTGCCTTTATTTCTTTCATTTGTTGGAAGAAAAGTAATTTACTTCTATTTTCCAGCCTTTCACCCACACTGGCTTTGTGACTGGTCCTAAAGGAAAAGCCAATTCTTTATTCCTTCCAAATCACCTTTCCAGAGAAAATAATGATAGCTGTGTAGTTCCTGCTCTTTCAACTCCATTCCCTCTAAACCCATAGGGGATGTATGCAGAGACAGTACAAAATAATACCTATACTTGTAGTATTCCTCTTTTTTTTCAGTTTAGAAAGGCTGTGTACAGCTCAAAAAGAAACTGACACACTGCAAAAGATTGTATGGAGGACAAAATGCATTCCTGGAAGCATGTTCACATTCAAAGCAACAGTTTTACCTTTGGCAACACTCTGACATCGCAAGGTAGAAGGAACAACTACTGCTATCCTTGTTAATGCAGATGAATTTTTAAACAATGTTTATACCTTCTTGATTCCCCTGTGGAGAAACACAGGGCTGATTTTTTTTTTCTTGCCATTTTTATTGCTAACACCTTACTTTTAATATTGCAACATATATTTAGCATGAATTATTTAACATAAATGCGCAAATTGTTATACACTCTTTTAACGTAGGAATACATGCTACAGGGAATTTTTAAGTATAAAACTTCATGATTTACAAAATCCCACAGAGAATAATGTAATCTTGCTTTCTTTTGCAATCTGAATCCAATTGGGCTGGGTAAGTGCTCACCTGAGAGGTTTGGAGGATTACCTGGGCTGTGCAGGTAACAGACACAGTGAGCAGACAGTGCACATCCCACTCAGTGCTGTGGGGATATCTGTGTATGGATGGGACATGCATTTACAGCTGTTTTGTGAAATGAGGTCTTGTAAAGTGCTTTGTGATTGCCTGGCCTGACGTGCATGATACAAACGTTATGTATCACTATTGACAGTAAAAACTGAAACAATATTTTATTGACTGCCTCTCAACAACAGAGCTTTATGAGAACAGAAGGCAAGTCTCCTGTACTGCTGTTGGTCCCCTCAGGAGGATGGAGTGCTGTGCCAAAACTGAGTAATTTTGGAACTAAATATCTGTAAATGGATTCTTTGTTCATTTAAAGGAGATAGAGTGAAGAGTACCAGGCTTCTCTGGGGAATGTCACGGCTTTCTTGTGCAACACAAAGACTGTGTTTGAATCAAGATGTGGGTACTTCTAACAAGATCTTTTCTGGCAACATAAGCCATGCACTACCATTTCTTCAGAACCCAATTTCTAACCCTGAAGTTTGTATCAGCTCTTTGAGATTGCCTTCCATCTCATCTTCTGAACTAACCTTTCCTTCATGATGGAGGATCTGTAATGAGGTGTTTCTTTTAATGATCACTAAGACTTCCACACAAGTTGTACTGCGAGCAGAGGCATTTTCTCTAATGGGAAAGCTCTTGATTTTTCCAAGGCAGCAGGCTATCTCTGTACCAGGATATTTAATTGGAGGGATTTTTTTTACCCTATAAAGATATTTCCTTCGTACTCAAGAAAAAAACCCAAGAACAACTGGGGAGAAGAGAGTAAAGCAAACATGAGTAAATAGTTTTTATCATTGGAATGGATCCTGAGATTAGATTTATTGCCACTGGTATATTGAACTTACTTACTGAGCCTCAATGCAGCTGTGACAATTAGTGTCATCCAAGAATATGCTTTATTGACATATTGGGTTGGCTTTAGAGAGTAACTTATTCTTCAGTATGCTTTAAGACCTCAGAATCTATGTGCAGATTCATTTGGGCTTTGTCAATACCAAGAGGATGCAGCTTCATGCAGCAGGTGCTGGACAGGCCAAGAACTCCTGTGGTGGTACTCCAGGTGCTTGGTTGATGTTTACTCCCCAGGGCTTTTCATTCATCCCAGCCTCGCTGCTGCTCCTGCTGCTTCCACCACCAATATTTTGACAGTCAGAATCAAAAAAGTTGGAAAGAAGTTCAAGTTTATTTCAGAGCAAAGATTTGTTTGATGGATCAGAGAGCTTCAGTAGTGTGGTCCAAAACTTTGCGTGTTATAGAGTGATGAAGGGAAGAACAAGCAGAATTACCTAGAGATTTACCATAAAATCCTGCCACATTGGCTCTTTCTTTTTCCCCTCTACACTCTGTATTTTGCTTACCACCCTGGGGAAAATCTTGTAAGCTGTTTTCCTCTGCAGAACCCCTTTAATTACTGCTTAGTTTTTTATGCAACATTTTTGATCATAGAAGAGGATTGCTTGAACCATCATGATCCAGGGATAACTATCCTGAGAACAGTCTGCTGAGACCTCAGAGTTTTATTTTATGCACTGGGGGTGAAGGCTTCAAGCCCATAGCAAATGCTGTTGCAGATCTCAGTAAGGTCATTTTACCACTTTGTTCGAGAGAAAGCGATAAAATAATTATTCGGGAGAAATATTTGACAGCTCAAAGCACTTTTTCTTTACACCAGAGCCACAACCTGGCAAACAATAAACAATGGGAAAGTTTGTCTCAGTACACAATTTAGCAGAGTAAAAAAACTGGAATTCTTTTAACAAAGTGTATTCTCTTCTTCTCAGATATTTTGAAAGCTGATGTCACTTGTAATTCTTCAGGAAAGAAGAAAAATCCTCACAGTTTGCAGTACATCAATGCAGGCATTTTTTCCCCTGACTAATCTATAAAAAGACATTGTATACAAATGTTGTTTTCTCTGCCAGAAATGCATTCCTGGAACATAATAAAGGCTTTTCTGTTGTCGTTCAGTAATTTGGATAATAGTTTCTCCATGAAGTTTCATAACATTTATTTACCTCCATAAATGATTAGACCAAGTGGTTTCAGCAGTCAAATCTGTTATTCTTCTACAATAAGCCTTCTTACTAAAATAATTTTGTAAATTTTATACCTAAAATAATTTCAGATGACAAATTTATAAGAATAACATAATATGGATGTGAAATAAATCTGTAGAGCTCTGTGTATAAAGGACAGAAAATTTTAATGGAAGAGGCATCAGCTGTATAGATTAAACTAAGCATAACTTTTTCTAGAATTGACAGCCTGGAAATATTACAAATATACAGTTGCAATATCTCTTATTTGGAAAAATTAGATTGCAGTAGATGTAGCCAACAGCACTTTTTTGCTTTATATTTGTAGTGCCTGATGAGTTGTCTTCCCACAGAACAAGGATTCAGATTTCTGAAAGCCTTCCTAGACTTCCACGAGGCAAAGCCCACACCTTGGTTTTACTGGCCAAGAAGCAGCAGCAGGGCGCAGTGCCTTACCCTTTCCTAGGGAGATCATCAGAACAGCAGCTGTGTGCAGTCTTCCTCTTTGTGCATGGACTTGCACATCATTTGGTGTTGTAACTTGTGGTTATTCCCAAGCTTGGCTCCTGTGGCCATGCCTCAGCTGCATACCAGGCATCGCTGGTAGGCAGTGCTGGCTGTAAGAGCTCCCAGAGCTGGAGGGAAATGACATTTTCCTGCAGCCCTGCAGTCAGCCCTATTAGTCAAGATGTAATGGAAGTGAATTTGAGGGGACTGTTCCTTCCATATGGCTTGGGAAGTGTGTGAAGAAGGAGAGGTGCGACTCAGCTTAATGCGTAGAATATATTGTGCTGTGTTATGTAAAGCTGAAGGGTCTGACGGTAGCAAGGCTACTCCTTTTGAGCTGCAATCACTCAGCCAAACTTTGGGTGAAGTACTCGTGACCCAGATCTGGAACTGAGGTAACAGAGACAGATTTAGCCTGACTCTGGTTTTTCCAAATATCTAATGCAACCTTTACCTAGAAATATTGTGAGTGTCATCACGTATCTCTCACAATGACACTTTTTCAGCTGGAAGCTTAAGTGATTTCAAATATATTGGAGAATGGATGTGTTTTTTCAAATTCGTTTGTTGTGTTTTTTGTTTTTTTTAATATGAGTTTTGCTTTTTCTCATCTGTAGGCATATTTGCCATAGTTTTTGGTTTTGTGTTAGTTCAATAATATTGTCCCCCAAAGAATTTGCTTTTTTCCTGAAACCAGATCTCAATTTTAAATAACTTCATGGGGATGTTTCATTTTTCTGAGTGGCTTTTAGGCCTCACCAAGCCCTACAGGGCCGAGGTGCCTTTGCACTCCCTTGCATCTCTCCATCCATATCAGTGGCCGCTGGCACTTGAAACAGAATTACTCCACGGAATCCTGAAAGTAGGTTAGACTGATAGTTTTCACCAGCTTCCCTGGAGGGAGTTTTAGATGTGCAAATCCCAGTGAACTATCATCTCAGTGAAATGTCACTGAGACATCAGATAGACAGAGATGACTCCCTTTGCTTCCTCTTGGAAACTTTTAGAAATTGGAAAAGGATCTGTGGTGTCAAGAGAGGTCAGAGTGGATGTGCAAAGTGTTACTGAGTACTTGTCTTGCCCAGTGCTATTCCTAAAATTTCCGCTGAGAAAACATGTTCTTTTTACCCAGGCAATTAGAATATGAAATAAAAAAGGAGGTCATCTGAATAGGGCCCCTTTGTAATTTCTTACATAATACTGTGCGTGGAAAGAATGACTTAGGGCACAGAGGGGTGACAGGCAGTTTATAATCCTTCCCAGGAAGCTGGACTGCTTTCAGTTTTGTGTTGCTGTGTTTACTGAAAAAATGCTCTTTATATATATTTAGTATGAAGAAAGTAAAAGTTTTAAGAAAAGACACACTTTAACTGAGAAGATTGTTTTCACTTTTCACAAGATGTCTGTCAAATCAGTCTAATAGTAATGTAAATTATGGGAAAATTTTACAGGTTTTAAAATGGTCTTTGGGTCTTGTCCTTTGATATTCAATAAAGCCCAAGTCACTTAGGCCTATACCCTTGGAAAGACTAAGGTATCCTAATTCCCACTTTACCTTCTGGATGCTAACTGCTCTGAATTGCATGAATATATTTCAGCTTTTCTTCACAATGGTGAAGAATTAAACCTTTTTTTTTCACTTGTAGGTTTCATTTAAAGTTACTTCTAAATTACAAAATTGCAAAATTCTCAGGTTTGGGCTTGCTTAGCACACCTGAGGACAAACAACTGAAGAAAAGCCATCAATTGATACATTTCCACAGCTAATTAAAAAATATATCTTTTTTTTTCACTGAAGGAAATATTTTATTAGATAGAGTAGTGAAAACTTTTGATCACTGAAAGTTTTTAGACCTTTTGGCTCATGTCATGTTGGGATATTCCTCCAACCAATCACACAAGGATTCAGTTGTTGGAAATGTGTAATGTGGTGTTGATACCCTTTTATCTATACTTATTCTTTCAACCCTACCTATAGTGTGTATGCATATGTACATGCAGATGTGTTCCTGAGACTATGCAGAATCTGGAGAAATACTGAGGAAATACACTTTTTTATATGAATTGTGTAGATCTTCATTCTGCACAGACAAAATGATGTAATCTCTTTTGTCAGTCATACAGAGCTACAGCTTTTTAATTCCCAGAATTATTAATCACCTGGGCTTGCAAAAACACCCTCTGGATATGCAAACCTGCTGGTCCAAATACCCTCACTGTGATGTCCCCCCATTTTCCCTCAGCTTCAAAAGAATATTGTCCTCTTGGTGCTCACTTTATGATTTCCTATCTAAGAAGTAAATGTCAGGGCCAGTGGGAGCTACAGATCTGAAAAGTAACGTTCAAAAGGACACCCCGCGATGTTGCAGTGTCTAGGGCTTCCTTTTAGCAGTTACAAAAGGCACATTAACACCTGCTAATAGAAAATCATTCTGTTTCACAGTTCTGTGTGTAATTGGAGTGAGGATTCAGTCTATTTTTATTTATTGTTTTTTGTAATAAGGCATGGGTGTGGCCAGTGAAACAGCATCCTCTCCCAACCCTCCTGCAACACAAAACCCAGAAAAACATTAAAATAATTGTTTATAATTCAATCCCACCAGCTTTGATGCATTGTCCACCTACCTGTAAAAACAGAGCTCAGAAACTTAATTAATAGACTAAATGCTGACTGAATGTACTAAGCTAAGTAGCAGTCAGCTGCAGGTTAGTCTGGCTGTTCTCTCTGGGGGCTTTGGAGTATTGAGACCTTTGGAAAAGGACCTGATCTTTCCTTGCAAGTTGCCTGAACCAAACACTGAGGTGTTTTGGTAATTGGTCCATCGTCGTCTTCTGTGCAATATTAGGTCTATGTAACAAACAACATATTTTTACCTCTAGTTCCCATAAAAATAGATTTTGCTGCAGTTGGAAAAGTTGTTTTGCAGTTTAATTTCCATAGTCAGAGGCTTTTCACTAACGCAGCTTCCTATGACATTAGTTTATTCTTGATGTAGTTCGGTTACATAATGGAACATCACTGCAGCAAATATCTACTAGGTATACAGATTTTTATAATCAGTCCCTGACAACATCTGTCAAAACAGTATGGTAAAATCCTGGCTTATGTTGTCATTGCAGAATGGGATTGTTTGTTTATTCAATAGAAGAAATAAAGCATATTGAGAGGAGGCCAAAAGAGTCACTCTGACTCAGTTACTGAGACTTCCAGCTTCCAGCTACAGGATATTTTGGTTCCAGCATTTCACATCAATAATAAACAATCTTTATGGGAACTATCGAATGATAAAAATGAGATCGCAATTTGAGAGCCAGACTATATATTTTTTGATCTGTTGTATGCTGTAGTTTACATTAGGGTCGATCTCAAGACTGGAAAGAGGCAGGTTCTGTATCACAGCATTTCAAATAAATGTTTGCCAGCTATGTGAGATACTGTCAATAATTCATCACTATAATTCTTCCAAGATGGTCTGTTGATGCAAACTGTCAGAGCAAATGGTAATAATATGAGCATTTATGTGATTTACAGATCTACAAAATGGCAAATAACTAGAAATTTCTTCCACTGTAAGCATGCATAGGCTCTTGAATGTCAGAAATAGTGTGTGTGACAGCTGCAGCACGTATAAATCGTGGTCAACTGTTTAAAGTGTTCTCTGGATATAAGTACATGCACTTATACTGGCATCTTCATAGTCTATTTCCAACATCTGAGTGACAGATTATACTTTATGTAATTGTGCAGTTTCATGTGTTTTTATTAACTCTTTAATCTCCTGAGTTGCTCAGTGGTTACAGTGTATCTTGATGAGTAGAATTGGTAGAGCTCAAAACACAAACATTTCCCTGCCATGCAGCATTGCCTGGGCCTGTGGGTTTTTTAATAATTTAGGTCTTTGGCAACATACTTGAAACTGTATTGCACAAAGTGGTTTGTAAAATTTTTGTGTGTGCTCTCGTTCAGTAAGAAAGCTAGAAATGGTGACTCATATGGTAATTTATTTTTGTGTCTTGACAAAATTCAGGTGAGAGGCATTCTTTGACAGCAGCTACGTGAGTAAGTGCTGGTAGCAAAGGGAAGAGCTTCCTCATGTTTAAGTTGAATTCCCATCTTTGTACCAGCCTTGGTTCCAGAGCTGTTCAGGTCTGTATATGCAACAAAGCACTGCCCTAACAACAAACTGAAGTTGTTCCCACTTGTCCAAACCTTTCGCTTCCATAGACTGATCTTTTAGCAGTGCATGTTAGTTTTGAACTGGCTCAGGATTTATTAGACCCTGCACACAACCAGCCCATGAATGTGTGATTGGGAACACGAGATTAGAAAATGTATTTACGCTGAAAGGAGTGAAGACCACTGGGGTTTTTTTTTACCTTTTTGTCTCTGGCATAGTATGTAGGTAGAGCTGAGCCTAATTCTTCCTTCTAGCACTAGTATGAGCAGTGAGTGCTGTGGAGGCAGAGGGATTACCTATCTCTTGAACTGGAAACCTGTGTGTTATAAGGATACTTAGCACCTTGAAGCATTTTACCAATGTAGCACTTCTATGGTGGAGGAAGTTCCATTCTTCCCAGGAGTATGTCTTCTGGATGTTATCATTCATACATAAGCAGGAATGAGGAAAGAGAAATGAGAGTAAGGGGCAATCTCTGGCATTCGGATAAGGGAGGAGAGGTGATGATACACTGGATTCCCCCTTGTTTTCCTCTTTTTACTCATATAATCCCATGAAGGCACTTGTATAGTAATTAGATGAGTGACTGGAAGCTGTAAATATTGGGCAGATTTGTGACAGTGTACAGGTGTCCGAGACTTTAAAGCCAATCTGTGCAAAAAGAGTTGCCTATGATAACGCTCTTCAGTGGGTATTGGTGGGGTTGCAATGTCAGTACACTTGGTTTAGTATAGATGATAAATTTGATTTTTGTATGAGGAAAGTTTAATAGCTTTATCTTGTTCATTACAGCAGAGTCTTGTGAGGCAAGAGCTGTACCCATGTGGGGGCCTTGCCCAGCCCTGATGTCTTGCAGTATTTTCTGCAACTCTCAGTTGCAGCTCAAGTTTCTTTGGAAGGAAGTTTTTTTTTGTCTAAGCAAATGTGTCAATACATGCCCTCTGAGAAGCTCTGCTAAATAAATCTATAATACTGTTGTTTAGTTCAATTTATTGTAGTCTGTTAATATGTTGTTTTTGAATATGTTTTCAATAGCCGAAAATTATAGGTTTCCATTTTGGATTGTTGAGGGGAAAACCATGGGACTGAAGGAAAAAATCTTTTAGGTTGCTTTGGGAAGGGTGGCAAAAAAACCCCAAGAACTGCACTTTAATATTCATTAAAAAGATTGTATTCTCAGTGAAGCTGCCTCTAGGAAATGCTGTTATTTCTTTTCAGTGTTGTGCTAAGAAGAAAAACAGAATTTCTGAGCTCTTGTCTCCGGCTTTATATAGGTTGAAGGTTTATGTTCTGCTTCTGTTTTGATAAATCTTCCTTGCAGGCATAAAGTGTAGAAACTTTTAATTAAAGCTTAAATTCTAGAGCAAGGAGTAAGTGTAGTGGTGAGGTGCAGACAGTTGGTTGTTGTGTAATTCCCAGCCAGAAAGGAAGGATTGCTGTCACTATGCAGCTGGGATGGTGGGTTAGAGGGCTGGAGCACTCACACAAACTCAGATGGAAAATACTGCAGGTGCACATCTGTCTCTAAGAAGTGTCTCTGCTGCTGCCTTTCTTCCGGCACTTCTGTTGTTTCCCTCAAAAATACTTCCAGAATATGCCAACTTAAGGGCAACTGTTTTTATAGGTGCCCATAGCAAATGAATACTTCATAGTTAGAAGATGTGATATCGACCATTTTGAAGTGGCTTCTTGGCATTTTCTGGAGAACCAAGTGCCACCTGCTACCCAGCCAGGCCAGGAGGGGGTCATCATGGGAGCTGAGCTTTTTTGCCTCTGCTTTGGCATTGTTTAGGACAACTGGTTTTCTAATTCGTAGCACCAAATGCTGCTATTCCCTGTGGAAGCAGGGACACTCTTGTAAGTGTGTAAGGCCTGATGATACCATTATTTTAACTGAATTAAAATTGTGTTGGCTTGAGTGACTTGGTGTCAGACAGCCCCACTCCAGCACATATGAGGCAGCTGCTTGGATAATGAGCAACTGTGGTTTCAGCTCCTGACACCAAACATTTCTGAACTAAAACAGCTCTATGGAGATGATTTGGTGGAGCAGTGAGCTGAAGACATTTAATGTCCCCATATGGTTTAACTGTCTGCTCAACTGAGGGAGAATGATGCCAGAGTCAGGGCTATAGGAATAGCTAAATTCAACATTCTTCCTTCTCTTTCCTGAAAAGTGATGGTAGGATTTTAATGACTATACAGAGTCTGAATATGTAGACTAATTTGCAAGATATATATAAAATGTATGTAACCTTCAAGGCACTTGATGGACACTGTCACTTGCTGAGTTTGTCATTCTAGACGGATAAAATCAAATGGCTGCATATGTATTTAAAAATTGTTGTGGCTGCAGGGAAAATATTGGAGTAATGAGGACATTTTCACTAACCTGAAGATTAGAGAGACCTTTTTGGCAGGAAGAAAATGTAGTTTGCTTATAGCACCTGCATATACTTGCATGTCTGTGATCTTCTAGTTTTTACAGCCTGTGGTGTCTATTCTCTCCTTGATATATTTGCAAAATTCACATGATTCTTCTGGAAGTTCTGCTGGGTGGAGAGGAAATACGGTGCCTAGTACAAACAGTTCCTTGAGAATGCTGCATTCCTACATTTATCTGTCATGTAGAAAAAATGCAACTCAATAACCTATTTTTAGTACAGTTTCTGACAGTAGTAATTAAATATATTTTTAAAATCGTAACATGTAATATTAAACCAACTCCTGTCATTATATTTACGATTTCTGGTACTTGGCCCCTATTAAGTTAGAGTGGCATTTACTGTTTATCTTGCCAACTATCTGGCCATTGGATATTTCTGAGGAGAGGAGGGGATGAGAGGAAAGAAAATACCAAGCTCATTTACATTAATTTCCACTATATTTTAGTAACATTGGTTTGGTTTAGTCCTGGTTGTAAATTTCTCTTTTGTAATGCATCTGGGTGATCTAATTCAGTCTTAATCTGTCTCAAGTATGATGTCCAGGATGCTGAGTTTGGTAGAAATTTTCAGATATGTTAGGTAGCAGCTGGAAACCACAGTTAGTTAATAGTCCTATTGGCTTCAGCAAAGATGCTGAGATTTAATTCAGGGGGTTCCTAATGCTGCAGGTGGAGAAAAAAAAAGATGAACTGTAAAGTGTCATCATTTGCCCAGGATTGTTAAATATTCAGAGCAAACTTCTAATGACCGAGACAAAGTTCAGAAATTGCTGCAGGCATTTCATGCACTCATAAACTGACTTTTTCAGGGGTAGCGGTAACCGTGGAGGTCCTGCTAGATGAATAAGCTATAATTAGGTATTAATCTGTGAATATTTTATAAATACAGTTTTTCGTTGGTATCATTTTATGTAAAAGGTTCCGAAGTGCATAAGCCCTAAAACCAGAAACCTGGTTTTAGGATTTTGTCTACATGGAAAAGTTACTGCAAAATTAGCAGCAAATTGCTAAAAAAATAGCTATTCTACACCACTTCTCTGTGCAGATATTTCTAATGCCCTCTGCATGGTAAGGTTGCACAGAGTGACAACTATACTGTCCTGTCTTATTTTGCAGCAAAACTTTCATGGACACCAGTCCAAAGACTGTCTAGCTCAATAAAATTACTCTAATTTGTAACTACTCTAAGATGTAATGCTGACACTGCAATGGGAACAAAAAAGTCTTTTATAGTAGGTATTTTTTGAATACTGTGAAATACCCAAGTTTTCTATACAATTAGAATTACTATCATTAATTATGTTGATATTGGTTTAGATAATTACAGTTAGATTGTGTCATGAAAGCACACACCAGCATTACAGTTCTGGCTGAAATCCTGATATTTTAAAATCCTTTGAGTGGCAGAAAGTCCTAGATATTAATTGGGCCTCATTACAGAAACAAAAAGAGATCCTGCTATGTCCTAAGGCTGCATAACAATAATTTCCATCTGTTTAAAGACATCTGCCAAAGTTGAAGCACTGTAGAAATTATTCTTGTCCAAGCTTCTGGGATGTTTGGAAGAGCTCTGAAAGGAAATGGAGACAATGAGCACAATGGACCTTATTTAAAATTCTTAGACTTTGTCCGTTTACCTGTGGCATCACATAAACAATGCTAACTGATAACACCCACTCATACAGAGCAAGATACATTTCTACATGCTGGGAACTGCTGTATTGGTAAAGTCAGAGCCATAAGGAAGCAGCAACAGGGCAAGGCAGACGTCAGGGAGGCTATTCCAGGTGTCTGCCACGACTGACCTCTAGGTCAACACAAAAAACGTGATCCAAGTTGTTCAGCAGAGCATAAAATAGAGTGAGAATATCTGTGTTAAAATTGCAAAGGCTTCATATTGTCAAGATTTTCCAAATATCCTAAGCAAATGATTCTGGCTAGTGATAGCTAATCCTTTTCATTAACATATATATCCATGAATGTATGAAAGCTAAGTGTACAGCACTCAGCCTTTGAAAGCAGGTTGAGTTGTTCATTGGAATTGTTAAGGTTGTGTTTGAAATCAAGGGAACATGGAGCAGAGCCCAGCAGTGCTGGTCAGTTTGCACTTGAGTTTCTTGATCTTTTGCAGGTATAAGGCAGCGAACTGGCCTGAGCCTTAGCCCTACATTTGATCAAAAAGCAAGGGCGAGCCTTACTTCATGTTCCCACAGACTGTTTCAAAGTTGGTACTCAACCTCAGAGCTGCTTTTATTCTTTCAGTTAAGAATGTTGTTGTAGGATGAATCAAATAGAGCTCACACCATGACTAAGAAAGCCTTTTCGGGTTGCGACTTACGCTGTGAAGATAAAGTATTTCCCAGCTTTCTCTTTTTGAAAGCAGAATGGTCACTTTTCATACTTCTGTGGTCATAGGGCAGTGTCATGTGGAGATACCTGAGCTGGCTCTGAACCTGCTGTCTGGGCTGGGGCAGGACTGTAGCACACTCCCATAGGCCCCTGCTGAGGGTGTTTCCTGTGCTGTGCTCCACGCAGGGAACTAACTTGGCCAAGTTGCTTCTCAGCACCAGAAACTTATTCAAAGCTGCCTCAAACATCTCTGAAAGTCATTTCACAGCACTGTGTGAATACACCAAGCACCTGGCTTCTGCGCTTCCATGCACTTTCCACAGTCACATATGTTGGCACAAAAGGAATGGAAAATGAAGCTACATTGACTTGCTAGTATGTTACAGGAATTTATCATGTTTAATTCCAGATGAATAAAAATTTATCACAGGCCTACTCTTTTCTGTTAGTCATGTTTGTGTTTATACTAACATCACTGAGCCAAATTTGGATCATGGGATTAAAGTAAACAGTGAATAACATATATGCAGGGATCTGTTGAAGGACTTGAGAAAAGTTCTGTGTAAAATGAGACGAAAAGTGATTTTACTTAGTTCTAATTCACATGGAAGTCAACACCATCTGATTGTATTCCTCTATTGTGGTTGTTTCTTTTAACCGTGGATTCCCATTAAAACAGCTCTTTGACAATAAAATTATTCAGTAACTTTATTTTAATGTGTGGCATTAAGTAAGCTGGGTGGCAAATTGTCTTCTCAAACAGATTGACTTGTTTTACCTATGGGAAAGGAACAGCTGAACAGCTAGGAGGGAAATCTGCCAGTTCAGAAAATTTATTGTAACTTCCATAGCAGAGACAGAATTGTTTAGTTTTGAATGCTAGTTTGCTTTTGATGTTTTAATCTAACTGAAGTCTTTATCATACCATTTGAAATTATCCCCAGGGGTTGAGGCTATCACTGAAACTTGCAAAAGTAATTGATACTTATTCAGTGTTGTTCACTGCGTTTATATGACTACAAGATGAGTTTTCCCTCTCTTTACAGCATGCAATAAAATCTTCAGCACTGTAGTGGAGAAGGGAGTGTGGTAAGCCAGCACAGCTTTTGTTTGATATACCTACCCTTTTCTATCCTGAGAAACAGAATGGAGGTTTTTTTCTTGCAGTAAGACTAAGAAACCTTTTTCCTCACGAAAACAATTTTGTGTTTTTTCATCATCCTTTTTGTAAAGAGAAACTTTGGTCTCCTTCCCTGGAAAGTGTGTAGGTACGTGTTATGAGTTGTTGTATTTCACAGATTTAAAGTAATCGTAGCATATTATTGAAATCCTGGTGTGTGTACAGTTTATAACCATTTTCTACAACAACTCAGGATTTTTCAAGAGGACAGGAAGCCTGAGGACTTGCACTGAAGCACTTTTGTGTAAGACTACATGGTATTGTCCAGGGCTCCATTGGCGGTGCTGGGAGCAGTTATTCCTAGACTTGAGTCTGTTGGTAGCTCCTCTTGGGCTTTAAGCAAGCTGCTTAACCCTTGAAACATTTTACCTGTGACATGGATCGACTTTCTGTGGATTTTAGGGGTGTTAGGAGACCAGAACACTGGCAGTGCACTTCAGATAGAATGTTGTTGATAATAGTCACTTGGTAAAATGAGAGTCTTTTTATCAACTTATATTGTATGTCACAATATGGAATTATATGGTATTAAAAAAGGCATGTTGTTGCAGCTCTTAATTTAATAAGTCATATGCTGGGAGTGGTTCTTACCCATACTGCTTTGAAGATGGAATGGAAAGACACAAAGAGAACTTTAAATGATACTAACAGATCTCAAAATCATTTTGGATTGTTGTTTTCTTACAGCCTTTTGGAAAGGATGGTGCTGAGCACCGATTCTGGTCACTGTGGATACGTGTGACCTGGAGTGGTTGGAACCCATGGTGGCACTGATTTGTTGTTTCCTCAGGTGTCAATTTGGCCAGTGACCAGAGCTCCAGTCTGATTAACAGTGTGTGTGTGTGTATGCTTTGGTAAACAGTGGATGACAGGACTGACCAGGCTGTTACTGGGTCCTCATCAAGGGATCAGTGGAGCATGTGAAGGTAAATGGCAGAGAAGGTTTGCTCCCTCATCAAGCTCTGCAACAAGGGCAGGAATTGGCCTGTTTGTTCAGTTTCTCTATTCTGGCAAATGTAAAAATAACAGTAGTTGCACCCCACCAAAAAAGCTTCATATGGCAAGTACAAGAGCAAAGAGTAAAAGCCTGGCATGGGAGAACGTAGCCTGGCCAAGTCAGTTCATTACTTATTTTTCCTCCACAAGCAGCAACACATGGGGAAAAAGGAGGAGAGACACAGATTATCATTTAGAGTGAAAAGGTGGATATGGCTTACAAATGGCTGAGAGGCAGATGACAGCTTTTGATTTTTGTGGTATCCCTGTGAGAATATCCCTTTTTAATACTGTGTTAAAACATTTGGTGTTGGTAGTGCCATGTGCTCATTTGTTTGAGGGAGCTGCTTGGAACTGCTCGTTATATTGTAGATTTTCATATGTTTAAAGACAAATTTAAATAAAAGTTACTTCAGATTTGTGTACTCTTCTCTGAAGAATTTTTTCTCTTAATAATTTGGTGTGCTGTTACCTCTGTGCTACACAACGTAAAGCTAAAACTTCCAGCCAGATTCTTATCTCCATCTGGTGTGTGCACATGGGAGGACAGTTTATAAAGCCATCTGAAATAAATAAATTGTATTCCTTATTTGCTCTCTTTGATCTGATTACAATCTCCTGTAAAAAAGCAGGAGCTGTGAAATCCATGAAATCCTATGACTGAGAGCTGAAGAAAGCTATTCTAGTGCTTGCTCTCAGCTTGGGAAGATGACTCTCTCTTTGGTGTGTAAAGGTGTCAGGACGGAGCAGAACAAGGTTAAGCATGGAGTCAAGAGCACAGGGCTGTAGAGCTGGCAGTCTCTGGCCAAGAATCTGTGCTCTGACATGTACAAAAATGTAACCAATTGCTTCAACCCAACGGCCAGCTTATTGATTAAAAGGGCGAGTGGGCTTTCATCCAGCAGTGCAGCAGGAAAACAAACAGCTAGGCTGAAAAACAAGACTATTTAACCATCTGAAAGAGCATGGAGCCATCACAGCTGCTGCAGAACCTGTCACGACTTGGCTGCCAAGAAGCCAGATGCTTGCATCAGAGGAATGTGTGTTTCACATGCTGATACCTCTGCTTTCTGACACACAGCGACATGTCCGAGGAGGCAGGAGGAGAGTGCAAATTAGTCAGCCTTCTCATTAGGTGCCAGCCCTGCTGGAACAATGACACCTGTAGAAATACATGCTTTTATCACAAATAGATTATGGAAATGGCCTTCTCCTGTTACTAGAGCTGCTTTCAATATCCAGCAGGAAATCACTGTCCATATGTAAAGTTAAACACTGCATAACTGATTTAATGATTGAATCCATTGGAATCTAAATTTGCAGAGGCTTACTTGTGTGATTAAGGATATACAAAAGCCCTTGAACATGCATTGGTTTTGGGCCTGCTCCAGAATACACTAATGCCATTGATTTCAATTAATTCTGGATAAGGTCACTGGTGGCTGAATCAATTGCTTGATTCCAGAAACAACAGGAAGGGCAAAGAAGGGATAATGGCTTAACTCATGGACCTAATGACAGCCAGTCCTATGTACTTAAGTTTTGTAATCACATTTATACTATTTCTGAGTTCTCTTGTAAGTCAAAAATCCAGCTTCTGCCTACCTCTTCCAGTTTCAAGTGGCAATGCTCAAACCAAACTTCTTATGATTTGCTTAATATTGTATTTTACAATGAAGCAATTTGTAGTGAAAGCCAATGTCCTTTAAAGACATTCCATCAATTTTTTCCAATGAATGCTTTTCATAGAATTCTACTGAAGCAAAAATTATGGAACTGAAAAAGATTTAGAAATTGATTGCAAATCACTGCTATAGCAGGAACAATCATATATACCTATTTTAGTTCTTAGCTCATCTGAAAAGGCTGGATTAAACATTTCATTTTAGCCTTTCTTTTTCTTATGTGCCAGAATAGGTGTCAAGGCTTCATCCTGACACTTAAGGACAGGATTTCCCATAGTGTAGGATGTGAGTTGAAGTATATGTTTCTGTATGAAAGTCCTCTTCCAGGAGAGAGAATATCATGAGAAGAATTGGGGAGGAGACAGGTCACTACAGAAGGCTGTCTGGAAGCTCTTGGAGAGGGGAGCGCAGCAGGGCCAGGCACTGAGAGCACAGCTGGAAAGTACAAACCAGACTGATGATATCCTCAACCCTGTATGTAGCACAAGGGACGATTAGAACACAGTTATTGTTGTTATACATAATTTACTGATTTTGCCGAAGCCTAAATTCATAAATTGTGACAGAGGAGAGAGCTATTGTTTGTTCCAGTGGTAAAACCTACCTTTGCTTAACACCTTTTCCCTACTCTTGAAATGCAGGGGAGGTAAAAAGCCTTGAAAAATCACCCAGTAAGGTTAAAACCCAAACTATCTCTGTGATCAAAAGCTTGCCAGCCTGATCAAACGGCTACAACTGAGTGAGTGTCTGAGGAGATCCATGTGCCACTCCCACACTCTTCCTTTTATTCTCTCTACATATTTCAACTTATTTGGTTCAGTTTTATCATCTCTGCCAGCTACCCCAGAAAAGTGTTTACTGTGTTAACTTGTGACAAGCTCACATGCTTGTAGGTAAACGTTTTGTAAGACATGCTTAACCGTATTGGTAAAAGTGAGAATAATAGTAATTTTCAAAGAACATTTTGCTCTTCATTACCCTGGTGTCATTCAGGAGAAATTTCTGTGATATTTTAGGAATCAGCTCAAGACTTCCAACCATGTGTAACTCCGAGGAGGGCAAATTCTGCAGCCTACAGTTTATTTTACTGTTTTTTAAACTTGCCCTCCAGTGATCTGAGTATTTACTGTGGGATAAAAATGGAACAGTTTAGGATTTGATATTATATTGCAGTCTGTTGGGATTTTAATGCCCTACAATTTTGTCCTTCTAGACTGAACTGCTTTTCAGTCTGTCAGCCTGTCTATCCTTGCCCCAGGAGTAGTATCAGAGGGTAAAAGAATGGCCTCTGGGCTTGCGTCGGAGGCTGTAGTGAACCACACTGGACTAGCAGCACAGTTGGACATCCCTCAGGGAAAATACTCTTAGCTCTTACCACTTCCCTAGTTTGGCTGTTTTAAGGCTGATCACCTCATGCCACAGCTTTATGGGTCTGTAATGAGAGTGTGAACCTCAAGGCACCTGGGTCCAAGCCATTTTCTGCACTTGTGCTGGTAAGAAGTAAACAAGCACATCAGAACTGCAGGGACTTCTGCAATGCTTCAGAAAAGGTGTTGTGCAGTCGAGGTGACTCGATGCCATCCACTTATTGCATTTTCTGGGAAGATCAGAACCTTCTTCAGTGAGGAGGAACTTTCTAAGTAGATAACAAACTAAAACCAAATGTGGACAGTGAACCTGAAGATAGTATGGATTTTGTGTTATTATGAGACGGGGCTTTTAACAGATCCTGGCTGTACTGCAAGAGGTTAATTGACAAGCTTTACTAATATCTATGTGTACTTCAATCAGTTTGTTATGCCTCATCTTACCAGTCTGCTCATCAAAAATGAGGCAGTATGAAGGTGAGTTATTTCCTTGGATACATGAATCAGTTCACCCTACTGCACATCAGCCCAGGAGCAACTACTGCAGCTCATTACTTCAACTTCTTTATCTTTTCACTCAACCTGTAGCTAGTCATGGATTGAATTCTGTGGTTAATTTTGTTCTAACAAAATCTACGACATTCCTGCCAAAAATAAGTTGTATCTGCACAGCCAGCAGCTATATATTATGATGACTTAGAATAGAAATTAGATGGATAAGTGCACTGACAGGGTGATCTAATGGCCACTCCCTTAATAAAGGCTGTAATTTGAAGAATGCAGAATCGGTTGTCCACCCACATGGCAATCCTCCTATGGGGAAGAATAACTTGCTGGTCAAACCCACAAATATCAGTACTTGTTTCACTGCACATATATTTCTACAATAACCACCAATTCTGTAAAGGATTGAGATAGAACTTGGATGTAAATCTCCAAAAAGTTGCTTTCAGGCAACTGAAGTCACTGCCTCTGCAGTGCTGCCTGACTAGAGAAATCTGAATAGTATATCTACTGTCCTGATCCTGGTCTAAGTGCTCAGATGTGCTTAGACTGGAAATGCATTAACTATCTTTAGGAATGCATTACCATTCTTTAGTAAATTCTGAATTTTGCTGAATAATACAATTTCTTCCTGGGAGCAGGCTGCAGTTTCCCTTAAGGTTCGTCCTTTTTTATTTCATTAAAGACTTGGCTTTTTCAATTAAAACTGTAGTTTTCTCATTTTATAACTATAAACTTTTTTTACTACGTGTGTGTGTCTGCATTGATGTCTTGGAGCCAGTCAGTTTTCTTATCAAGAGAGCTTCAATGTAACTGGTGTTTTGCAATTTTATAAATACTTCTAATGGTGTAAAAATGAGTCTTATTCTTGATCTGAGAAAACACACTGTAAGTCATCATCAGGTTTAAACAAAATCTAACTCTTATGCTGATCTTATGGGCTTGTTCCTGCTGGAATGAGATGAAGCCTTACGGAGCTGTATATGCGAGCACATAGTCTTGTTCATGTTTGCTTAAATGGCACTTGTGAAGCTGGAACTAAATCTGGATGGTTCAAAATTTGCGTTATTGAAAATTATATGTTAGTGCCTATTATTCCCATAACCCACTTCACTTTCAAAGTATTTTGAAGACTTCCTGGATCAAACTAGTAAGCTCTTAATGAGCAAGACATAAAACCTTGCTGAGTGCAGTGGAAGAGGGAAAAAACCCTGTTTGTTTGAGGCAGGGTGGTAAATATATCTCACAGTTACACAGTGTGGTGTTATTTGTGTGCTACAGGCTGATTAGCCACAGGAATAAATGTAGGGGATTTATAACAGATCTCCATCAAAAGTACAAACTTGTGTTTTAGACGCAGCAAGTGGCAGAGGTAGCGATTGCCTACATGAACAGTTCCAGCGAGCTCAGCCGTCACAGTGTCAGCAGGGTATTGCTGCCACTCAGGGCAAGCACCATGAAAATCAGGCACTCTATCATTAAGGTCACACAAATGTTTTTAATGGCACTCTAGCGGGGAAAAGCAGGATTTCAGCTGGCGCTGACTACTCTTGTTCAGGTGTGTAATTGCATCTAGCCTGATTTACAGCAGCTGAGGATCTGACCCAAGATTGGTTTTCTCTCTGTAAATACAGACAGAATTTGGGTTGATGCTTTTATGTGTAGCAATTAAAACCACAGTGAAAACTTGGCCTCAGCTCATCACTGAGCTCAAGTTTCGGTTGTTTTGTTGTTCATGGAACATGCAGTCTAGGGTGTTTAGATGTGAGTGGCCAGGTGTTTCCAATATTGAACCTCTTCGTGTGGAAACGTGCACAGATAGCAGAGCTCAGTCTGTCACAAGCCTTGGTGGTGCTCTTCCAGCGTTTGAAGTTCTGACTTGAAAGGACTGACTTCTGAGAAATCAAGACGAAGTCCCAGCCCCTCCCTTTCAGCAGGAACTCTCAGTGACAGATTCAGATGAGTAGCTGGACAAGTTCTCAAGTGAGTACCCCGTGCCTCGGTGGGAACTGAGTATGTTTTCAGCTCCAAAGTGTTACTTAGTCTTGGACTTCTCCCTCTGAGAAGGAAAGGTCAGTATTTATACCCTTAGCACCTAGTGAATTACTATGTGTGATGCTGTTTCTTGCTTACTTATATACAAAGTACAAGTTTGTACTTTATTGTTCATCTTTAGAAAGTGAGTTTTCTTCAAAACACATTGTAACTGAAGTCGAGCTGTCTTAAAATCTTGCAAAGATCACAGTTTGTAATTCTGTAACTTTGAAAACTAGGAATGAGTTGAAACTTTCATTTCAACATACTGAAGTCCTCTGCTCTGGGCTTTAAAATCCATGCAGGTTTGCATCCCTAGTAACATATTTTTACATTAAAAATAAAAGAATCAGGAGAATTCAGTGATAAATTCTGAAAAAGGCACTGCTGGCATTTTTTTCTTTTTCTCCCTGTGATCTTTGCATGGTGAAGCTGTTTAAGTTTTTCTTACTTTTTTGCTTTCCCTCCAAACACTGTTTATTCATTTTAAGAAAACATCAGTTGTGTAAACAGAAGTTTAGCACTGCAACTCCTACTAAGATGCAAATTGTGCTGCAGGGAAGATAGTTTGGGCTTTTCTCTCCTCCTCGCTTTTCTTTTTTGACAGTCGGTTAATAAAGACTCAACAATAAGCAGCTGCCTGTGATGTCATTTGGGACTTTGTCCACAGAGCTTGTATTTACAAGTACTGAGCAACTACATAGCAGCAGCAATCCCATCAGCAAACTTCATGTCTGCTGTTACCGAAGGACTTCAGTGCTGTGGAGGGTGTAGAAAGCTAACTCTGTTCTTCTAACCACAGACTTTTAAAGCTTGGTAAATAAACACTGGATAAACTCAAGAGAATTTCTGGACTGCAAAGACTTCTTACGGTTCTGAGTTCTCCAGGGCTGGCATGTTTTGACTGAACTGCTGCAAGTAAGACTTTTGCTGTTTTGGTGTTTTTATCATCTCTGTAAAGCTCATTTTCTCTACGAGTGTGTCAGTTTTGCTATTTGTAGTTTTGCTTTAATTAAAAGAGCGGCAAGCATGTAGTTGTTAGGAGTAATTACAGCCATGCATCTGACTGTGGTTCAGGACAAATGAAAACTTCATTCTGGCTTTTGTTTGTATGAGATTACACTGAAGTGGCTCTCTCTTAATTTAAGTGATGAAACTCTAAGATTCTTAAAGTCTCATGAGTGCTGTCATTAACTGAACAAAACCTGGACTGTCTTCAGATTGTTCTTTTATAATTTAATGATATTTATTTGAATATTCAAGATTAATTTGAATTTTTAATATAAATTTCGTATAGTTTTTAGCACAGTTTTCTTTAAAAATCCTTTTGCTTCTTATGCAGGTATTTTAAAGCAAAATTTTACTAATTTTCAGTTTTAGCCCTTGTTCAAGTTCTGGAGGTGTATAAGTTTTAAAGAAGGAATCATACAGTGCTTTGAAATCTGATGCCTTTTGGATAAAATGAATTTTCAATTATGTGAGAAACAGTAATTTTTGTTTAGAGTGTTTATGTTAGAAATCCAACAAATCCTGAAACATCAGGGCAAAAATATTGGCACACTGGTAACTGCTGTGAATATACTGTTTCTGTGCTGCCTGCTGTTTGCGGGACGCAACTCTGTTTCTGACCACCAGTTAACTAATTTCCAGGACAACTATCTGCAATTGTCATGGAATTATTCCTGTTTTACAGAGGAGTAAAACGACCCATGGATGTGGTTTATTAAAACTTAGTTTACCCACTTCAAAAGCTAGTAACAACCCCCAGGTCTCTTGCTTCTCATTTCATCCTTCACTAGAAGCCCATTCTAAATTACTGCAATTTCAGTTGTAGTGGCTTTTCCAGGGAGTAACCTGATCACAGTACTCTGTATGAGGAACTCTTTTATTACTGTTTACCTCTATTTAGTGGTCTGTCGTTGTGAAGACAAAGCACATTTCTGAAGATTGAAATCAGAAAACTATGATTGGCAAGTATATGAGGGTAAGTCAGTACAAATCAATCAAGTAAGAATTGGAGGATTCTTCTTGAATTATCAGCACTATTGATTTTGGTTTGCTTTGCTTGCTACTGACTTTGTTTACAAGGCCTCTCAGCACCACATAGCAACAGATTTTTGGGCCTTCTATTAAGGTTAGAGTGGCTATGACTGCAGATGCCCCTTTCAAGTGACCCTATTTCTACAGCAGATCAGAACCTGCCCATCTCTTCTTTTTAGATGTTATAATGTGGCTTGGCACATCAAGATACTGTGCAACTTAGGAACTGTTGTTCTGTCTTTGCAACTGAAGTATGTTCTTTTGGGGGTGTTGGGGTGGGCTGGGGGAACCAACCTAAACTTATCTCTGCATTAACGCCATGCGAATGGCAAAGGCTTTTGCGGTTTTAAATAGGTGCTTAAAGAAGAGCATATTTTTATTCCTTAGGTGTTCATCCTCCTTTTTCAGAAATGGTATAAACAAAATGTTTATATGGTCTTTAAAAGACCTTTTTGTAACTTGGAAATTTTCACAGAATGCAAGAGTGAAGAATGGAGAATTGTGATAGAAGCTTTCCTAGGGATAGAAATGGGTTTAAGGTTGGGTAGTTTGATTCCTATCAAGCTGACTCCCATGAGCCAGACTTCCCTCTGTCACCTTGTGGCCAATAATGATGATCTACTGTGGAGAACTGATAATTTATACTTGCAAAGTATTCAGGTAATATTGGCAAATGCCTACAAAATCTTTAAAATTATTAGAACAAAATGAGATTAAAAAAATCCTCAGCTCCCACTTGCCTTTCTTCCTTGGATTATTTTTAAGTGCAAATACTAGTCTGAAAAATGTGAATTTTACTGCTTTTTAAGAAAACTTCATGGGCTTCTCTCACAGTGTACTTGTACATAAATTGTGTATAAGTGTTTGAAGCCTTAGATTTTCAAAAGTAGAAATTCTGTCTCAATAAATGTAAAGCAGTAGGGTACAATTCCACTTCAGTCAAGAGCTAATCTTCAGCTAATTACCTTAAAAACAGAAGCAGACTCTCAAAACCTGATGAGCCCATGGGCATCCAATTCTAATTTTCCTCTTTTGAATTTCCCTTCTTACATTTACATTTTCTTTCTTATATACCAATGTAGCAAATTAGGATATAGAGTGAACTCACTGTTTAGCAGAGGGATCCCCTGGTTGGATTTTTCTTGGGTCTGAGGAATTTGCCCAAGGATACAGCATATAATCTGATAACGTTCTCGGGTGGCATTAAAAGGGACAATTGCCAACAGAATGTCAATTCTTTGGGCTTTCTCGCTATCTGAAAAGAAATGGAATAAGTGCAGACTCCAGCCTGTCATCATCTGACAAGTGGGACTGAGGTTGGGATAAAAGACACAGAACAAAGGTGCCAAAGGGAAGCTCAGCTGGCTGAGGAGCTTAGCACAGCACAGCACAGCCAGGGCCAAATGCGGCGGGATGCTCTGCAGCTCGTGTGTGGTTCTGCACGTGTTCAGCTCCTGGCAGGATTGCAGTTATGCTGAAGAAAAATCCATGCCAAAGCTGCCAGAACACCTTCAGAAGTTAAAGCATGTAATATGCATTTTTATTACTAAAACAGAATAAATGTACAATGTAAATAGAACATGAGCCATTAACACTTGTAATACCCTGTTCTGTACTGTCTACTGATACTGCTCGTGTAGCATGCAGAAACCTGAATTACATTAGTATTCCCTGATGGTTACATAAATTAGTCATGATGTTTTCAGGATGAAAAGTTAGGTAGCTATTATGTGAAAAACAGTGGGAAATCTTTTATGCTTCCATTGCCTGGCATTCAGGTGAATCAGATAAACGTGGTTTGTACAGCAGCAATGGCTTCTGGAAATGGACAGTAACATTGTCTATGGGCTATGAATGATGTAGACCCTGAAAAGCAGGTTGGATTATAAAGCAATGGATAAAAATTATGTTGCTGAAATATGGTCTATTAGTATTGACATACAGCAAGAACAAATGCTACTACTAAACTGCATGTTTGATAAGCTTTTCACAGGACAATGCTATTTGTTTTCCAGAGCCAAAGCAGCCTTGGATAGTGTGTGCACACAATAGGTCTGGACAGAATCAAATGCATGTCACAAATTATTTTCTTTGACAGTGCTAATTGATTATTATAATTCATTGTTATCTAAATTGTTAAATTCAATAGTTTACCGTATCCTTTTGTGTCTTTGTAGCTCAAACATAATGCAAATAGGAAGAGTTAATTACCACATGCAACAACAGAGGCGAAATTCATTGTTCACTTCACTTTGATTGAAGTTGTGTTGAATCACCACTGTGGATTTTCAGTAATGGTGGAGAAAAGAAGGAAGCAGGAATTCTTGTGCAGTGAAGTTGCTTTTGATGGTAGTTAGCACTTGTATTTCAAACAGTATTCTTTTTGCAGCTGGACTAAACATGCTTGTTTCGCCTATACTAAGTATTACCCAATTGTGCAAACTGAAATCACATGAGTGAATCAATCCTGTTGGGAATCACTGGCACTCCTTGAGGAATACAGCACAATCCGACATAAGTAAAAGGGCTGCATTTGCTTCTAAAATGACTTAGTCCTCTAGATATGAGCACTTGGCTTGTTTCTTCAGTGCTCTGTTGATGGCCAGAGCTGCATCTGGTGGGTAAAAGGAAGCAGTGTTCTCATCAAGGGAATTCTAGAGAGATTAAGGGATGACTTAATTTATGCAAATTCCTAAAGCTCTCTGTCTTCTCTATCTTCTAAGATTTGATGTAACTGCTGTAAAATGTAGGATCTTCTCTGCTGCTCTGAAATGATCTGGCAAAATGGTACATAGCAGTAAGATTTTGGGGGGTTATTTTGCCAGTAGAGGGCCGTGTTAAACTGGATAAAATAACTCCCTCTTGAACTCACATCTTCAGTGAGGAACAGCTTAAAGCATATGGTTGTTTTCAAGGGCAAAATGAGTAAATAATTAGATCTTTTAGAAGCTACTGAATGATTAATTATTTAAAATCAGAATCACATCACTTTTACAGTGCAACACAGTTCTGTGTCAGTCTAATTAGACTAAATTCTGGTCTTTAAAATACATCATATCTACCTGTTTATTCTAAATTGTTCAAGGTTGATAGATAGAGCACTAATAAGTCATTAAGCTGACGTGATATACAGCAGCAGCATGTGCTTTTGCTGTAATGACACAAATGAGAAAAGAATTGTTTTTCAGAGGTACAATCACGTTTGTTTTTCATGTGGCCTCTAAACTAGCAGTCATTATTCAGGCACTAGTGCTGCAGGAGTTGACCTTTGGCAAAATATTTTGTTATCCTCAATCTTTTATACAGGCCTTTTGTGAACTCTGCTCAGCTCTCATTTTGCTGATTGCATTTAAAGTCATTTATTGCACAGTGTTTGCCCTTCTGGCAGATGTTAAAGGATTCCCTGCCTCCCCCTTAAAGGCTGCTCCTCCGCAGCATCTAATTATAACCTACACAAAAGATTAACAGATGTTATAATTGTCTTTACTCATTGATTAAATAGTTTCTGCATGATTTGCTCTCTCTTCCTCTCATTGCTGATTTGCGAAGTCTTTCTGGGCGAGTCTCATGCATCTGCAATTTGTTAACAGTGGCTGTGTTCAGTTTTTAACTTTTTGGGGTTGTGGTTCAGTTTGGGCAGGTTATAGTTGTTCTTCTAGACAGCAAGACAGAAACGTTAAAATTGGGTGCATGAATACTTGCTTTGATTGCACACGTTCCTGTTCTTCCTCTTCCTTTTAACCATTCTAGCTGAAATGTATGTAAAAGACAGACTCATTTTAAGACATTTAAATTGGAGACTGGAGGGGTAAATGCTGAGAGTTGCCTATCAGTTAGTTTTGTCCCTATATTTCAGTTGCCACTTGCAGAGGAAATTAGTGGCCAAGAAATTCAACTTAAGAAGAAAATTCCTAGTAGGAGAAAATTTCTAGTAGGACTTTCCTAGTAGGACCATTAGAAAACTTTGGATTCTCTTGTTTTTTTTTTTGTGGTTTTTTTTTGTTTTTTTTTTTTTTTTTTTTTTTTTTAATGTGCTTAGTCTCTCTAACTTTTTCACAAAATTAAATTTACTCTACTCTTGAGCTAGTTAATTTCAATTGTGTTTCCATGTTTAGCTGAGGGTTCTGCTCTCAGGCAGAGCTGTAGTCCTTGTCCTGCAGCACAATAGTGCCAAATTTAGCAACTGTTTTATGTTCTTATAAATCTTACAACATCTTGAACTAGGCCAGACCAAACAATGTTTCTTTTCAGAGAGGTGAAACATCTTGCACATGTATCTAAACTGCTGGGGATTGACTTACACTAAAGTGTCCTTCCCTGTAGTTTGGATTCTGTATAAGGTTTTCTTTACCTCTTCCACTGACACATATGTCAGTAATTGACAAGTCCAGAAAAATTTCCATGATGGTCTTGGAATGTCTCACAGTTCTACGAAGCTGCATCTGCCATAAGGCATCAGCCTGAAGGACTGTGCCCTGCTTTGTTCAGAATTGGTACAACAAGAAAGCAAAGCTAATGGAAAATATTTTGTCACACTTTCTCTGACAAAACCTCTGAATGGGTTAAAGAGAAACAGATTAAAGGCTTGAGGCTTGAATTATGGGCTTGGTTATTCAAAAGCCATAATTTTTGTGCTGTTCCCTCTGCCCATCCCCCAAACCCTACTCAAACATAAAACTGTTGTCTTGATTCCTAGTCAGAGAAACCACCTCATGTTGAGATTGGGCATACCTTCTCCTATCAAAATCCTTTTAGCGTTTTTTGCCACCAAAAATGCTTGAGCTATGTGTGGCTGTCTGAGAATATTGACTCCATTAATGTAGATTCATGCATATGTGGGACATCCTGTGTGATTGTGCTTTGTTGGTGTTGTGTGGATATATATTCTCTTCACATTGAACACCATACATGGTGCTGGCTGTGAGATTTTGAGATATAACCTACAGGGCTCCAGGTCTTTATTTATTTTTTAATGTTGATATTTTACTCAGAATTCATGAGTTTTAGTAGCCTGAATGATAATCTTTGCAGTGCACAAAAACATTTTTCCAGGGATTCAAAACTGCTCTAGAAACAGAGGTACTTTGTTTGTGGGGTTAACAAAGAACACTGTATTCTCCTTGTTTTTAAATGACATCTCAGTGTTGCTGAATACTTTGCATTTATGAGCTGGGGGGAGCAGATTATAGATTCATAATAAGAAAATTCCAGGGTGCCAACTGTGCTTGCAAAGTGTATTTTAATCATATAGACACCTGTCCACTACCAACTTGTACTATTTCATAGAGTCACTAAGCAGCCAGCTGATAGAAATCACTTTTATTTAATATCAACCTCATCTGAGTTTGAAACGCCGATCCAGAGGTGAAAGGCTAAAATCCCAATTATCAGTAATCATATTCATCTAATCCTGATATAATGCTGGAGGTAGAAAACCTAGTTGCTCTTTGCAGTTACACATAAGAAACACTTGGAAATTACTAAAAGTTCAGATAAATCATTAAGGATTTTTTATATCCTCTGCTACAAAGGAAAGCATTAAATTGAAACCTGGTGTAACATTTTAATAAACAGCTCTCTGTTATGTTACTTTCTGCTAGCCCCGACATTTGAGATCAAGGTCTTCATCTATCTCTTGGGGTTGCACAAGTAAATGAAAGAGAGCACCAAATGAACTGAAGAGGCAATGGTAGCACAATGTACAAAGCCTCAGGTTGGCCCTTCTCCTTGTTTCTCTGCTTGAGAATCTGTAGACTTGTCTTGTATTTAATTATGTGCTTTGCTAAAACTAGTAAATTCCTTCCCTTAAGCTGCAATTCTGTCATGGTGTTATTGACTGGGAATGCATCCCAATGCTCATGGGAAACCAGTTCTGTCATTTATATTTACCAATTTATCTTTAATCAGAGAATTGCTTTTCTTCTCGATTATGAGAAAATTCTGTCAGAAGAAAAAGCTGTAATAAGACATTGATAAGAATTTATCAACCAGATGATAGTTTTGGGCACAGTCCTGAGAAAAGAATGGTTCATGAGGTACACAGCCGTGAGCAGCATGGCAATGCAGAGACAAGTGTACACCACAACCCCTAGCTGAGGTTTTCCTTGTTCCTGGCAGGGACCTAATCTTACTGACAGGTCCTGTCTCCCTAGTAAAGCGCTGAAGTCTCACTTTTACCCACTGGCTGTTGTCTGTTGTGAAAATATGTTTTGTTTTACCTGTTTCACTTCTTTCTCACCTGTTTCACTTATTTGTCTCTACCTGAATTCCAGGTTTGGATCCTGTGTGTTACAAAGGAATTCTGAGCTTGGGTGGATAGGGGAAGGATGTGACACCTTCTTGTGGGTTTAGGGCACACCCTTAGGCAAGAAATCCCATGAAGACCCCACCTGGTTTTCTCTTTTTCCCTTCCTGGAGTCCCATTCTTGTCTCTTCAGTAGCTGCAGGTAACATTACTGTGAGCCTACAAGAAAAATCAAGGGTGAACAGCACTAAAGGCTGCAGAAACCTGCTTAAGTCCCCCAACCATTATAGCAAAAAGGGGGCCTCTTCTAAATTTTCTTTTTTAAATGCTGCTCTAATGCTTCCTGGTTTTCCCTGCATGAGAGATGGGTTTAAAGATGTGGAGGGAGTAAAGGATGTCTGTCTCATTGCCTATGTAGCTACTTTTGGTGGCAGAATCCTTTCTGCCTCTTTGTTGGGTTTAAATCAGTTCTAGTTGAATTTCTCCAATCAGATTAATTTTGGCAGAATAGCAAATTGATGAATGAAAACAGAATGTCTTCTATTGCACTGGCAGTTTGAAGAGAGGATTATTCCCCTGTTTGGGTTTATAATGATGGGCACATCTAGTAGATAGAGAAGAGTAATGACACACTGGAGCACCACTAATAGAAAGTTTCACTTCTTTGACAAAGAGGATTTAATCATTAAATGGCACTTATATGTAGTATACATTATTACCTTCACAGTATAGTGGAGAAACTGAGACAGCAGAAGTTAGTTAATTAACCTCAACCTCCAACTTAAACGATGGGCAAACATTTAGGGCTTACCTGAAGTGAACCAAGTACACTTCCTTTCTTCCTTGTTTATACTCAATACTGTTTTTCCCCACTCCACTCCCAATTAATAAACCTTATGCATAAAACAAAATACTTTAAAAGGTTATATTTAGTCTCAAAATGCACTTTCAAATTCAAAGTGAATCATTTAGAACATACAAGTGTACTAATGCTTTCCCATTCCCCACTGATAATACTTTTTATTTCCCAGCTGAATTTTGAACTAAAGAATAATATTGATTAACTTTGGTTATTGCAAGACTGGAGGAGCATAAACTATAATTGTAAGAGATTTATTTAGTCTGCTTGGCATTACTTCCAAGAAATAATCCAGGTAAAAAAAATCCATTTGAGACATTATATGAATTGTTTGGAAAAAAGTGGATGAATAATCCTATGCCAACCCAACTGTTGCTACTGCAAGCAAAAATATATTTCAGATTTTAGTGAATGATGAACTCCTGAATTGTCAGTCATTTTATTCTTGTTTGTTTGGTTGGTTTTTTTTGTGCCACTTTTGCTAGTTTAACTATTTTTACTTTGCATTCAAAATGGACAGATGCTCGAGAGGAAGACTAGAGAATTTTAATAGTATAGCTCTTTTCTTTCTAATATTTTCTGGATAATGCTGTATCCATAATCCCAATGTGCTGGATTATTGTCTGTGATGGCAGTCTATATGTTCACTGCCATTTCGCTTGGTAGAATTGAGCGCAGATGAGCTAAAGACTGAGAGAATGACATAAAACATAGGGGGGCTATGAACATTTTAAGTAGGAAATTCATTAATGTTTTTTTAATTTACATTTTTATTACATTTCTGGCAGATGGAAAAATTAGAAATCAGTGTGTGACAGCCAGTCTTCACACTGAGAAACTGGAGTAACTATTGCTGGCAGCTGATGGCATGAAGGGGAAGGATAGAGTAACACTTGTGTTTTTTTTCCTAAAGCAAAGCCTTTAACTCTAATTGTCTCTAATATAATGAACTACAGCATCATATAGAGAGAGAGACTGAGAAGAAAGGCACAGAGCACTCTTTTCTTCCCTATCAGGGTTGTTGGACACCTCATTTCTGGCAGCATGCTCACTTTCAGTGTTTTTTATAGTACTTCATCTTGCCTTATTTTTTCCTATGACAAGTGTTTCTTTGAATCTCTGCATTGGATTTCACTTTAGGTAATTTCTTCAGATACTCAGCATCATTTCCTCCTCTTTATTTCTTTTCAGCCTACTGTCAATAAACCTAATCAATTTTCCTCAGTCTCTAGTGTTAGTATCTGTCCCTCAAACTTGTGAGGATGGTCATTCCTTCTCATTTTAGTTTTCTCCTTGTCATTGTTTGAAACTGCTTTGAAGGGACTTGTTAATCGTTTCCCACCAAGTCAATACTTTAATCATCTTTGCTGCTATTGTCTGAATTCCATAGAGTTTGTCTCCATCCTTCTGGCCCAGGACTAAATTCAGCGACTGAGATGAGAGTGTTCTAGAATTGCAGAGAAAAAAAGACATGAAGGGCTCAATATGCCAATACTGTGCAGTGTTCTGTCACATCTAAGAAAATATGGATGAGGACAGGACATCCTTCATTTTTAATGTTTTCATAATAGTTTTCTTGGCCATAAGCTGAAGATTGAGTTTAATCAATCCATTCCTTTTAATTTTACGGTCTTGATATCCAATAGTCCTACATGCTCTGTTGTGTAAGAATAAAGTGAATTTAAATTGGCTGGGATATATCCCTGGAGTTTTTCTTTATGTATTCTCATTGGCATATAGGGAATACATCCCACAAAAAACCTGAAGGTGGTAGAGCTGAGTCGTACCCTGTCACCTTTCTGGTCACCATGAGCATGAAGTACAGATCCTGCTGAAGTGTGCATGGGAATTGGAGCTGAATGCCTTTGGGTCTGATCCTTAGATGATGTTGGGCCAGCTGAAATGTGAGTACACTTCTAACTTCTGCAAAGGCTGAGCAGCTGGGGAACCAGCTGAAGGATTTTGGTGCCCACCCTTACAGGAGCTAAATTAGTTCTGGCACCTCCAAATTCAAGTCTGGTAGCGCATCCCTTACGTGATTTGCCTGTAGCAGTGAAAAGAGGTGACCACAGAGTCCAAGAAAATGTAGCTGTTGATATAGCTGGACAAGCTGTACAGATTTACAGGATTCTGAAGGTATTTGCGCAGCAAAATTAGTAATATAAGAAAAATTTTTCTGATACATATACATATGGTGCTCTGTGTGGGAAGCACCTGGAGCTGCTCAGACTGATGAGTCTGCATATTCTTGCTTTTTTCCTTGCTACAGTCTATTCCTTCAAACCAGGGGCTTGGTTCTGGTTTGGTTGGAAGAGACTGGTGCTGTCTTTCCCCTCTTGTTCTTTCCCAGGGTGGGCTTTAGTCATGGTGGACTGGAGGAGCTATTTTCACACTATGTAAATAGATGAGTTGAGCCTTTTCTCAGCTACCCTCTTCCCATGTCATGGAGGCATGACATATATTTCACTGTACCTTATCTTCCCTTATTTTTCATAGGACAGAAAGGGATTATGAGCCTGATTTACCCTCTTTTCTGGGCTGGTATTGAACTAATACCTTCATTATGAGGTTATTGCCTGTAATGTAAGAATAGCCCCGGGCCCACCAGGACTGTCTGTACAGCAAGGTGAAAACGTGAGACACAGTGTTACAACCTACAAAGCCCCAGATTCATTAGAAACAAATTCTGGAGCCCAGACATTGAAATATTCCCTCTGATGCAAATGACTTTTGTTATCTAAGGAGGATGTACAGAGCTGGATGCTGAAGATGTTACTAATAACTGAGGAAACATTTTTACAGTACTTACTTTCTCTTGTGAGTTTTCCTTTGAGCCATGTGAGCATTTTGAAGTGTTACCGAATGCTCTGTGGAGTAAAACCAGATGTCTGAGCACCATCACTACATTAAGATGTTTTAATAATCCCTCATATCCATGAGCTGGAATACAACAGTAAATAAATGATCTTTCATTCCTTTCATCTCTGCTGCCAAGGAGGACCAAAATGAGTTGCAGTCATTTGGGACACTTCATCTCACAAAACTGCTTTCTTTCACCAAAATGTATGTTAGTAAATATTTGTAGCAAAATACTTTATTGTGCACAGACTGCAAAATGAGTGAATGAGAAGCAAGAGAAGTAACAGTGAGCAAAAGCTCCCAAGTCTATTCACTATCTGGTGTCTGACAGTGTGTGTTCAGATCACGGAGCCATCCTGTGACCAGTGCAGACATGATCCCTTTTAGCAGTGCAGGTGGAAGGGGTGGAGTGTGCACAATGAACCGATGATTTTTAGTGGTCCCTCTGGACTATGATTACAACAGATGGGCAGGCAAAAGAGATGCTGACTGAAATGCATCTGTCTCGGATAAGAAGGGATCTTTAGGCACGTTTCTCAAGCTCCTGGTTTTAGTTTCAAAAAGCGAATTGGCAGTCCACCATTGCTTGCAACAGCGATCCTGATACAGGTCTTACATATAGGTCTGAAATTCTTAGACTTATCTTGAGTAGTGCCTTGATTATACCAATGAAAGAATAACAAGAAGAAAACACAAATCAAACTGAGCAAAGTGTAGAAAACTTGTCTGTGTATTTTAAATTCTTTCCTCCAGTTAGTTGTTTGTCAGACTGACTCAGATGCTGGATTTAATTGCGTGTGTTTTTCTGAATATTGGAACGTATCAGATGAACCGGATACCACTGCCTCTGATGAAGATTTGTAATTAAGTGTTTGATTAAATTCTTGTTGGATCTCTGCTACCAGCCAACCATTTTACTATGAGAAAGAACCAACTCTAATAATGATGTACTAAATTACAGAAGTTGCACCTAGTTGATGCTAGAGGAGTCTTTTATTGGGATATAAATGGGGCGTTTGTTTTTGAACCTCAAAATCTCCACATATCCCTTTAAATCTGTGAACAGGAACAGTGAAATTTCCTCAGGTCCTAGAGTTCAGCTTCTGCAGGTGCCTGGAAGTGCCTGTTTCTGACCTAAGCTTGGCTGTGGTTCCCAAGGGAGACAAATGTGTGTTGAAGCCCCCAGAGGCAGCTGCTGCTGTTGCTGTGTTCAGAGCATGTTTGCAGGTTCACAGCTTAGACAAGCAGAACATTGCTGAAAGAGGCTCAGTGGATAAGGGAATCCACATTTACCACATAATAACCTATATTACATAATTTATAATAATATATAGTAATAAGTAATATATAATAATGAGTGATTGGAAACTGATCCAAGAAATGGGAGCATTGGGTCTATGGTTTTCTTCAGCCTGAATAGCCACAGTCTTGCTTGGATATCTCTTTCTTGGTTACAGGTCTTACAGTGTTCTGAAGTATTTGATTTCAGTGCAGGAGCTAAGGATACAGAAACGCCATTGTCATAATCTGTTTTTTATTGATGATAACACAGTAATATATCCTTTTTTTCATGCTGTCCTGACAACAGATTCATGCATTCTATCTGCTTATCTTTCATCATTTTTGTCTCAATAATTTTATTGAGTGATATGAATGCTTCATATGTCCCTTAAAAGCAGACGGGGAGGGTAATCCTTTGACCTTTCCAGCATTCTTTGGTGTAATTTACTGGCGATTCTTCTCCTCCCTGAGGCATGGCCCTGAAATCCTATGATAAAAATGGACAGCCAATCCAAATAGAAAACACTGAAAAGGTTAAAGCTTTGATTATGTTAGTCTATAAATGTTCATAGTCTTCTTTTTGCCAGAAAGAAAATGAGGGCTGAAAATGGCAATGGATGAATCATGCTTATTACAGAATACGGAAATTATATTGGTTCAACCCATTCTTGTTAATGCTGAAAGAACGTAATCTTGTGCCCTCTCATTTTATGTCACTGCAACCCACCTTATCCTCTTAAATGAATGCATGCATCCATTTAATTAACCTGGTGAGACACTGAGATATAAATCTTTTAAATGCTTCTCGTGCAATTCATCTTGACAGCTGTCGTAGTAATAACATCTTTAATGCCATATTCTTTATTTTCTGATGTATTGAAATTCCTGGTATGATTTTGAGCACACTGATAGGTTTGCTGGATTTAAGACCTTAATCTTAACTTGTTTAAATCCTTGGAGCAGTGCTATAGAAAGCTTTACTGGTTGTTTAGTTTGCTGAATAAATGGAAGATTATCTTGCATGTAGAAAGCATAAATGTATTTTGAAAACAGTGTCTGAAGCAGGGTGGAATTTGTAGCTGAGATGTTTTATTTTAAATGCTGTGTTTCTAGAATATTCTACTAAGGGTCTATTCTTTGCTGCCAAGTGATCCCCGGTGAAAAATGGCATGAGATTGTCCTACATGCTCTACTGATTCTGTTTTGAGGGATGGGATAAGGACAGGAGAGATCTGCAGTGTTTGGCTCTCAAATTAGTCAACCCACAGTTTCTTTGTAGACTGCCATGTGTCAGTGCCATTGTACTTTTTTAAAAATCATAATGAATCACAGAATTATTAGGATTGGAAGGGACCTCTGGTGATCATCAAGTCCAACCCTCCTACCGAGGCAGGGTAAAAGATGAGGAGGTTCCTTGTTCCTGGCTCTGTCCCTTCCTACACTTCCTTGGGGCTACTGGTGCATGGCCTGGTGCATGTCAAGCAGATAGTGGTAGGACAAGGGGGAATGGTTTTAAACTAAAAGAAGAGAGATTTAAGTTAGATATTACATGGCATGGCTGACTCTATGTGATATCTGTACAGTTCCAGGAGTTGGACTTGATGATCCTTGTGGGTCCCTTCGAACTCAGCATATTCTGTGAATATCCTTTGGAACAGAGAGTTTTAGAGATTGTAAGAAATTTGAGGTGTATAAAAATTAATTTTCCCACAGGAAAATGAAGAAAGAGAACAATTATTAAGAATATTATTCTGTCTGGATATTTCTGACTGACTTGGCATATTTTTTAATATAATTTTCCCAAGCCAATCAATATCTAGGTATGTAGGCAGAATAGTACAGCAGTGCTGCGTTTGCTGTCTTATAATTCCCATAATATTCTACTCATCTAAGCATTTTAGCTTCCTGCATTGGAATTTTTCTAATTTAATTAACTCATTAGTGCTGGCACATGGCACATTCTCCTTCCCTCTCCGCAAAAATGCAGCTTGCATATCTAAATAGCAACCTAATCCAGTGGGTGTGAGTGCACGACACATACATTAGTGCTAATGAACTGCTGACCAGCCTAAGCAAATACCTGGGAGTATTGGGCATTAGGCAGGCAGGGCCTGCTCATGGCACTGCTGTAAAATACACTGGGGCAAAACAAAAAGCATTTAGCTAAGTTTCAGGTTGCAGAAATGTTCATGTCGCTGTAGTTTTCTGTTTCCTGAGGGTTGAGTTTTGAAACATCAACTCAAAGGAGAATTTATGAATTATTTTTCCACTTCGTCCTTTCAAGTCATGACCAGGCTAAATATCCTGATGGGAAGAGGTAAGGATGTGTTAATGAAACTGTTTTAATGGCTGCCTTGTAGTGACTAGGCAGGATTTTTTCACCTTTTATGAAGGTGCGGTTTTCTTCTTTCCTGCTCTGATGGTTTGAAAACACTACCATTTGGAAAAAAACCAAAACAAAACAAGGGAAATTTCTTAGTACAAACCTGGCCCATTTTTTGACTGGCCCATGGCTGGCAAGATAAATATAGTGATTTCATAGAGCTGAACCTAACTGTGATCTGTTGAACAAACATCAGCTCCTTAATTCTGGAATCCTTTTTTTCTTCCAGTTCTGAAAAGCCCTAAAAACTGTACTGTACTGTACTTTTCTGACAAAGACCACAACAAAAGCAAGCATATGCACAGTGGTGTTAGTGCCAGAGCTGGCAAAGGAAATACAGCCAGACAGTGACAGATTCAGTTCAATTCAATTAGGTTCTCAGGAAACTGAATCACTTCACAGATCGGTAATGAGATATAAAATCTTTCACCTTTAGGTCACCTGTTCATTCTAACTAACATTTGCATTGATGACAATCTTTGCTTTCTCATTGCTGCCTCCTGACCTATGCCAGTGATATTATTTTCCTTCTCATTTCATTACTGAGGGATAATACTAGTTCTGGTTATTTCCTCTCAGTTAAAGCCTGGCTGTCAAACAAGTAGGAGTATCAGAGTAGAAAAAAGCATTTAAAGGTGATCACTGTATAATTTTGGCCTCATTCTGTTATCCAACAATTAGATGTCCACATCACAAATCCTGTCCTCTTGTTAACATCTGGGAAAGACAAGCAGACTGCTGAGAGGGAATACCTTGCTGCCCCACGGGTGTTTTGCCTTCTGCCAGCATTAAGGTGTGTAAAGCAGAAGGTGGGGAGGCTGCATCATGTCTATCCTGGATTCAAAAAAAAGGATGCTAGTTTGCAGAGCTGACATTTTTGTTATGTGTCATAACTGTTAAATTTATACAAATTTGTAAGAGAAAGAAAAATAAATACAGTCCATTTCCAGTTACCAAAAAGATATACACCGTGTGCTGGTTACCAGCTAGCATATGTTGGCATAGCTCTGTTGAAATGTAACTGCAGTTTTAAGCTGTCTGAAAATATCTTGGATGCTAAGGAATATAATGTTGTACGTTTTCATCAGCTAAAGCAATATACATCAATCATCCTTTGTTACTACTATGAAGAGGGTATTATAATCCAAAAAATTTCTTGCATGGATTTTAGAGTGCTTTTCTGTGTTAATCACACCATTCCTCCAGGGCATACTTTTAGAGCCATCTCCTAAAGTAATGAACATTCTTGTACTGAGTACTAAAAATACTGCACTTTAGGATATATAATCAAGTTGATGCCTCCGGCTTGCTGGCTTTATGAACAGTGAGGGTAATATCACACTGAAGCAAGATCCCACTTAGGTCTCCCTCTGAGAGTTTTTTCTGTGTCCATACAAAGCGTTCTTTCCCAAGCTCAGTACAAATCTGAAAAGACAATAAGCAAACATCTGGGACCTGCATTCTCTTGGACTGATCCCCATACACTTCTTGAGGATACAGGCTTAATTGCTGAGTGCCTCTAAATTCAGTGTCTTCCCCCATATGTTCAGCACAGATGAACTTTATAATCCCTTAGAAAAGAGTCCTACAGCAGAAAAATTTCCTCAGCACTTGAAGATGTGCCCCCAAAGATTTGGCAATGCACATATGTGAGTGGAGTATTGGTGAAAACACGATAAATCAGAAGGGAGTTTGCAATAGTTCACAGTTCAGCTGAGTTAAGTGGGACTGTCAAGGTCTGAGTTCAGATCACTGGGGTCTCTGCTATAAACAGATTGACACAAATTGGTCAGGGAAGGCAGACAAATGTCTACAGTTTGTTCTCTTGGTAACACAAAAATACTATTTCTGATGATTGGGCAAACTGATTCCAAGAGCTTTTTACATTTCAAGACTCTTCCATCTGGAGAGCTGTTCTCCTCTGCTGAACTTCCCAGTGGATGTGATAGCTCCATTTGGAGTAGTTGTTAGTCTTTTGGTTGGTCCCAGAGGAAGAGAGATTTACCTGTGAGGGTAATTTTTTCTCTGTGACAAGCAGTGCGATGCACAAAAAATAATCATTCCGAGAGGGAAACTTGTTCTATTTTTCTTAAGTACTTCACTCTGATGATCAGTTTTCTTTAAAGGCCTCCTGAGTTGGGTACTTTGAGGCACCAACATATGTCGGTACAGGTGATGTATTGTATTATCTTGTCTGATAATTGCCTGTGATTCAAAACTTTAAGTGGGTTTAGCCTTAGGTGGTTAACTCTTCAGGAGAGATCTGTGACAGCCTGCTAATGATGACGTGCAGAGATATGAGCTCCCATGGTATGGGGGGAAGAAGTGGAGCCTGCAGGTCTGAAGTTGCTTCACCAGTACATGAGTAGGTCCACGTGCAGGAATGGCTGCAGTAAATCCACTCCTGAAGTGCCCAAGGCGGCATATAAACTATAGGAATAATTAATATTAATCCTTTCTCCTTTTACTTCTAAACTAGAATTTGGGGTGGTTCCATCAAATGCTTGCAGACAGAAACTTCAGGCACTTATTCATACTAAATACTTGACTTTCTATGGGGATCACTGGCTCCAACTGTAGTTCTCACTCGCTCATTCCTAAGTGGTTCTGTGCTCAACAAAGGCTCCCTTGATGTAAGTCCTGCTCTCCAGGCATGATGCATGCACAGAAGAATGATACAGAGATTACATAGGGTCTTTCTTTTGCTAATTTCTGGCACAATCACAAAAACAGTGTAATAAATTGCTGCTGTGTTTGTTTAAATCTATTGTGTTTCTTTTGAGACATGGTAGCTAATCAAGAAACAATGGGAATTATGTGATAGCACACCACTGAGATTCCTTACTAGCTGAATTAAATAGCATGTGCAGCTTTAGGATCGGAACTACAAAAAAGCTAACAAGGGCTTAAAGGTAA